>NC_057802.1:207679487-207731820 GCF_018294505.1 Triticum aestivum | reverse complement strand
CGGACGGGCCCCGGCGGGCCGGCGGCGATGTGGGCGCGGGCACGCCACATGGCAGTGCGGGAGAGGCCGGCTGCGGCGGCGGACGTGTCCGTCGGTGGGAGATTTGTCCGGCGGCGGCGGGGAGAATTTTTAGGGTTTGATCTGCGAATGTATTTCGGGAGGGGAGGTGTATATATAGCTAGAGGGAGCTAGGAGAGTCCAAATGAGGTGCGGTTTTCGCCCACACGATCGTGATCGAACGACCTAGAGCATGGAGGTGAGTTTGCTGGGTTTTGGGCTGGTTTTGAGGGGGGTTTTGCTGCAACACACAAACGGACTTTGCGGATGCCCGGTTAACCGTTGGAGTACCAAGCGACCTCCAGATGGAACCAAACTTGACCGGTGGTCTCCCGGTGGTATACCAAGGCCACTTGACAAGACTCGGTCCATTCCGAGAACGTTCCACACCCGCTCACGAAAAGAAAACAAGAGGGGTGCACCGGAGGAGGTGGGAGTGCCGGATTGCAAAACGGACAACGGGGAAAATGCTCGGATGCATGAGACGAACACGTATGCAAATGCAATGCACATGATGACATGATAAGAGATGCATGACATGAACAAAATGCAAAACGAAAGACAAAACCCGACCACGGAGGGAATATCATAACACATGGCCTAAAATGGCAAGAGTTGGAGTTACAAATATGGAAAGTTACATCCGGGGTGTTACAACACTCCACCACTACGAGAGCATCTCGTCCCGAGATCTAGGACTGAAAGAACTCTGGATATTCGGAACGGAGGTGGTCCTCGCGTTCCCAGGTGGCTTCCCGGTCGGAATGGTGCGACCACTTCACTTTCAGGAATTTGATTGACTTGTTGCGAGTCTTGCGCTCAGTTTCTTCAAGAATGGCAACGGGGTGCTCTTGATAAGACAGATCTTCTTTAAGGTCAATCTCTATGAAGTTGATAGTGCGCTCAGGAGTCTTGAAGCACTTGCGGAGCTGTGACACGTGGAACACATCGTGCATGTTCGCAAAGTTGGAAGGAAGCTCAAGTTGATAGGCGAGGTCGCCTCTTTTGCCAATGATCTTGAAAGGACCCACGTATCTAGGGGCAAGCTTCCCTTTGATACTGAAGTGACGAGTGCCTTTCATTGGAGAGACACGGAGGTAGACATGGTCTCCGATCTCGAAAGCCACATCACGGTGCTTACTATCATAGTAACTCTTGTGGCGCGATTGCGCGGCTTTGAGGTTATCACGGATGACTTTACACATATCTTCAGCCTCTGTGATTAAGTCATTGCCAAGAAGTTGGCGTTCACCAGTCTCTGACCAATTGAGAGGAGTACGGCACTTCCTGCCATAGAGAATTTCGAATGGGGCCTTGCCCGAACTTGCTTGGAAGCTGTTGTTGTAGGAGAATTCGGCATATGGAAGACAATCTTCCCATTTCATGCCAAAGGAAATGACACAAGCCCTGAGCATATCTTCAAGAATTTGATTGACTCGCTCGACTTGGCCACTAGTTTGAGGATGGAAAGCTGTGCTGAAGCGAATGTTGGTGCCCATGGCCTTCTGGAAGGAGTCGCAGAACTTAGAGGTGAAGATGCTTCCATGATCTGAAGAAATCAATTGTGGAATGCCGTGCAAGGAGACAATCCTGGAGGTGTATAGCTCTGCCAACTGAGCTGCTGTGATGGATTCTTTAATTGGAAGAAAATGAGCCACTTTAGAAAGCTTGTCAATGACAACGAAGATAGCATCATTTCCGCGCTTGGACTTTAGAAAACCAGTCACGAAGTCCATTTCGATATGATCAAACTTCCACTCTGGGATAGCAAGAGGTTGGAGGAGACCAGCTGGTCGTTGGTGTTCTGCTTTCACTCTTCGACAGACATCACATTCATTCACGAATTGAGCGATTTCTCGCTTCATTCGAGTCCACCAATACGACTGCTTGAGGTCATGGTACATCTTCATACTTCCAGGATGAATGGAAAGAAGAGAATTGTGCGCCTCGTTCATTATGACTTTCCTTAGATCACCTTTAGGAACCACAATCCGGTCCTCGAAAAATAAAGTGTCTCTGTCATCAATGCGATAGCACTTGTATTTGGAAAGGCCCTTGTCGATACCACGTTTCACCTTCTTCACCATGGTATCCAGGAGTTGTGCCTCACGAATTTGATCTTCCAAAGTAGGAGAGACTATGAGGTTGGCAAGAAAGCCTTGAGGAACAACTTGGAGATTCAGCTTGCGGAAAGCTTCGCAAAGATCCGGTTGGAAAGGCTTGAGAATTAAGCTGTTGCAATAAGCCTTCCTGCTTAAAGCATCTACAATGACATTGGCTTTGCCTGGAGTATATTCAATACTCGGATTGTACTCTTGAATCATTTCGACCCATCGAGTCTGCCTGAGGTTGAGGTTGGGCTGAGTGAAGATGTACTTGAGACTCTTGTGATCGGTGAATATGTCCACTTGTCTTCCCAACAAGAGATGTCTCCACGTTATTAATGCATGGACAACTGCCGCCAACTCAAGATCGTGAGTGGGGTAGTTCTTTTCATTGGGCTTCAACTGATGAGAGGTATAGGCCACAACTTTCTTCTCTTGCATTAACACAACACCGAGACCTTGGAGAGAAGCATCACAGAAAACTTCAAATGGCTTGGATTCATCAGGAGGAGTTAAGACAGGAGCTGTGACAAGGTTCTCTTTGAGAGTGTTAAAAGCAACGTCACACTCAGGAGACCAGACATACTTCACATGCTTCTGGAGGAGGTTGGAAAGAGGCTTTGCAATCTTAGAGAAATTCTCAACGAATCTTCGGCAATAGCTTGCAAGACCAAGAAAACTGCGGAGCTGCTTGACATTCTGAGGAGGTTCCCAATTCACAATTGCACACACCTTCTCGGGGTTAACAGCGATGCCCTTGGCAGAGATGATGTGACCAAGGTAAAGAACTTCATCGAGCCAAAACTCACATTTGGAAAACTTCGCATAAAATTGATACTCTCTGAGCTTGTCGAGCACCAATCGCAAATGTTTGGCATGGTCCTTCTTATTCTTGGAGAAGACCAAGATATCATCGAGATACACCATGACGAATTCATTGGTATAGGGGTTGAAGATGAAATTCATCATCCGAGAGAATGTTGGAGGAGCATTGACAAGGCCGAAAGACATGACAGTATATTCATAAGAACCAAAGCTTGTTCTGAATGCTGTCTTGGGAATATCTTCTTCACGAATGCGAATCTGATGATAACCCATACGAAGGTCAAGCTTGGAGAATACTTTGGCACCTTTGAGTTGCTCGAATAACTCATTGATGTTGGGAAGTGGATACTTGTTCTTGATTGTCTTCTTGTTCAATGGACGGTAGTCGACACAAAGTCGGTCCGTGCCATCCTTCTTCTGGACAAAAAGAACACCACAACCCCACGGAGATGAACTCGGTCTGATCAAACACAGACGCTCTTGTTCATCGAGCTGTTTCTTCAATTCCTTCAGCTCCTTGGGTCCAAGCTTGTATGGACGCTTGCAAACGGGTTCAGTGCCCGGCTCAAGATCGATAACGAACTCAACTGGCCGGTGAGGAGGCATACCCGGATGCTCTTCTGGAAAAACATCTTGGTACTCACAAACGACTGGAATTTGAGAGATGGCATTCAATTCGCCCTTCTCATTGAGAGAAAATAACCGAATGGTTTCATCACGAGCGGCATAAATGATAACATCCTCAGAAGAGTGTGTCAATTGAATTTCCCTGGCAGCACAATCAAGTTGAGCCTTGTGCTTAGAAAGCCAGTCCATCCCGAGAATAAGATCAATATCCGAGTCACCAAGAACAACTGGAGAAGACAGAAATTTATAGTTCCCCATCTTGATAGAAACATCGGGAGCAACCAAACTAGAAGTCAAAAGCTTTCCCGTAGAAACAACTTGCATAACTTTGGATAAAATCTCTGTGTCAACATTGTGCTTCGATGCAAATGGGTATGACAAGAAAGAATGCAATGCACCAGTATCAAATAAGACTTTTGTAGGAATATCATTAACTGAGAGATTACCCATTATCACATCAGTAGATTCCTCCGCTTGAGCTGCATTCATCATGTTCACCTTTGCAGACTTTGGATAATGCTTGACCACTGCATTGCTGGAAGATCTGACAGGAGGAGGAGGAGGAAGGCGCCTTTGGTTGAAGCATTTGTTAGCATAGTGACATTTCTGCTGACACTTGTTGCAAGTCACCTCTGAGAGTGGACGATGATAAGGATCATTGGACTTTGGAGCTTGATTCTGAGACTTGTTTTGATAGCCAGAGTTGGAAGAGTGGGAAGATCCATGGCCACCTTTGTTCTTCTGTTGGTAAGGCTGACGAAACGGAGGAGGAGGAGGCAACCAGAACTTCTGTTGCTTAGCAGCCACAAGTGAGGAAGAAGAAGACTGAACTGCGTCCCTGACTCTCTTCTTAGAAGCCTCACACTTGAGCTGAGCAGCCTCTTGCTTCAGTGCCATATTGTAGAATTGATCAAACTAAGTAGGCTCAACAAGAACGAGAGCTAACTGCAGATCCTCTCTAAGGCCACCTCTGAAATGATAGATCATGCTCTTTTCATCAGGAACGTCTTCTTTAGCGAAGCGAGCAAGTTTCTGAAACTGGATGTTGAATTGATACACAGACATGTTGCCTTGCTTGAGATTGCGGAACTCCTCATGCTTGCTCTCAACAACACTTTGTGGAATGTGGTGCGCTTTGAAGTCCCGACAGAAGTCAGTCCAAGTGATCACACGACCTCCTCTGGAATCTTTGTATTGTTGATACAATCAGCAGCTTGGTCCTTGAGTTGAAAAGAAGCGAACTTGACATAGTCTTTAGGCCTGACATTGCTACATTCAAAATGCTTGTTGATGTCCACGAGCCAATCATCAGCATCCGTGGCCTCGGCACAGTAGCTGAAAGACTTGGGCTGATTTGCGAGAAACTGGATGAGGGTAGCGAAGTGAGACTGAGTGTTGCCTTGACCTTGATTTCCTTGATTGCCTTGCCCTTGGGTGCGTTCTTGCAAGAGTTGCAGAATCAACTGAGCATTGGCGTTGCTGGCTGCCATGATAGCTTGCCATGCCTCCGGAGGCGGAGGTGGTGGCGGAGGGTTCGCCTAACTCCCTTCATTGCGTTCCGGATTCTGACGCGTTGCCGGAGCCATCCTGAAGAGGGTGACATCCGTTAGCATCTTGATAGACAAATAGACAAGTAGAATCAACAGATAGAAATTGCAACAAATAGTCTTCACAATAAACATTTGAACGAGGATGAACGAATGAATTCCATAGTAAATCATCACACTTCCATAAATTGAGAAGCCACTTAGAAAAAGATATGGAATCAACATTTGACTTCGAAGCAACTCGAATACCAAAATACAAAACAAAACAAAGTATTGGCTTGCAGAATAAGCCGGAACAAACATATGATAGATATTTCATCCGAAGTTTTCATGGTGGGGCCAACACGGGTTCGATCGTACAGCACCATCATGTATAAGGCAGTGCACATGACATACGAAGCGTCCCCGAGTCGGCATAGCCAAGGACTCTTTAAGACACTACGAGACCACTGTAAAACCAACCGTGGAAAGGCAGACCACTAGACGTCGAACCCAAATCTCATATCATGCGTCTGTCGGAAAGATATCCTAAGAGCTACTTGAATTCCCACTTATAACTCCCGAAACTTTCTGGTTATGCAATCTGGTGTTGGGGATACAGGGGACACAAAATATATCACCCAAACTAGCAATCCCTAGATCCAGATGTATCCATCCGTCAACACATAACCAAGAAACCTTCGGAAATCGTGTACCTCAACCTTCGAAAAACATCCGTTATACGAGTTATGGCAATACTCCCGAACTCCCGCCCCGGTACTGGGTGGCGTCGAGGTGATCTCACCAACAACTGCATAAAAGAGATTTCGATGTTGGCGGAACTCAGGTATTCCAGAACTGCAACGATAAAATTGTGACGACAACACCTCGGAGCTCAACTCCCTGGGACACTGCCACAACCCCTAAATGTCAGGAGGCACCAAGAACAATGTTCTCATCACAAAACCATCGGAACGATTCCAAGATACCCGCGTGATCCTAAATTTTTTTTAGTGAAATTTGAGGAGAGAAGAGTCAAAACTTCTACGTCAGGAGGCCTCACCAGAGCGACGAAGGGACTGAGGAGTAAAAAGAATCCTACTCTCCGATATATATAATCCTAAGACTCAAAACATTTTTGTTCTAGACTCAACAACGCCAGCGATTCGATCAAGCAGGGGGCTCCTAAGTCGGGGATGGCTCTGATTACCAACTTGTAACGCCCACAATGCGGTTATGCCTCTAAGTCGTGCCTCGACACGTGGGAGATATAGCCGCATCGTGGGCGTTACATTATGTTTGACGTAAGTAAGAGTTCAGGATCACTTCTTGATCATTACTAGTTGACGACCGTTCCGTTGCTCCTCTTCTCGCTCTTATTTGCGTATGTTAGCCACCATATATGCTTAGTGCTTGCTGCAGCTCCACCTCATTACCCCATCCTTTCCTATAAGCTTAAATAGTCTTGATCTCGCGGGTGTGAGATTGCTGAGTCCTCGTGACTCACAGATACTTCCAAAACAGTAGCAGGTGCCGATGATACCAGTGCAGGTGACGCAATTGAGCTCAAGTGAGAGCTCGACGAGGCCCTTGGTCATTACTATGTTTCTTTTTCGGATGATCTGTAGTGGAGACCAATTGGGACGATCGGGGATCTAGCATTTGAGGTTGTCTTCTTTTCTTTTGGTTCCGTAGACGGACCTATGTGTATACTCTGATTGATGTATGATTTTATTTATGTATTGTGTGAAGTGGCGATTGTAAGCCAACTCTTTATCCCAGTCTTGTTCATTACATGGGATTGTGTGAAGATGACCTTTCTTGAGACAAAACCACAATGCGGTTATGCCTCTAAGTCGTGCCTCGACACGTGGGATATAGCCGCATCGTGGGCGTTACAAGTTGGTAATCAGAGCCATCCCCGACTTAGGAGCCCCCTGCTTGATCGAATCACTGGCGTTGTTGAGTCTAGAACAAAAATGTTTTGAGTCTTAGGATTATATATATCAGAGAGTAGGATTATTTTAACTCCTCAGTCCCTTCGTCGCTCTGGTGAGGCGTCCTGACGTAGAAGTTTTGACTCTTCTCTCCTCAAATTTCACTAAATTTTTTTTAGGATCACGCGGGTATCTTGGAATTGTTCCGATGGTTTTGTGACGAGAACATTGTTCTTGGTGCCTCCTGACATTTAGGGGTTGTGGCAGTGTCCCGGGGAGTTGAGCTCCGAGGTGTTGTCGTCACAATTTTACCGTTGTAGTTCTGGAATACCTGAGTTTCGCCGACATCGAAAATCTCTTTTATGCAGTTGTTGGTGAGATCACCTCGACGCCACCCAGTACTGGGGCGGGAGTTCGGGAGTATTGCCATAACTCGTATAACGGATGCTTTTCGAAGGTTGAGGCAAACGATTTCCGAAGGTTTCTTGGTTATGTGTTGAAGGATGGATACAGCTGGATCTAGGTATTGTTAGTTTGGGTGATATATTTTGTGTCCCCTATATCCCCAACACCTGATTGCATAACCAGAAAGTTTCGGGAGTTTATAAGTGGGAATTCAAGTAGCTCCTAGGATATCTTTCCGACAGATGCATGATATGAGATTGGGGTTCGACGTCTAGTGGTCCGCCTTTCCACGGTTGGTTTTACAGTGGTCTCGTAGTGTCTTAAAGAGTCCTTGGCTATGCTGCGGGGACGCTTCGTATGTCATGTGCACTGCCTTGTACATGATGGTGCTGTACGATTGAGCCCGTGTGGGCCCCACCACGAAAACTTCGGACGAAATCTCTATCATATGTTTGTTCCGGCTTATTCCGCAAGCCAAATCCTTTGTTTTGTTTTGTTTTGTGGTATTCGAGTTGCTTCGAAGTCAAATGTTGAATCCATACCTTTCCTAAACGGTGTTCTCATATTGCTATGTGAATACTAATCCTTCTTGATCATCGAGGTCGTCATGTTAATTCTTTTCCAACCGGCGTGCTTCTCTTCAATTGAATCCGATCATTTCAACATTCGCGAGATCAATTCTCAGTTCTTTGCAACGGTGTTTGCTTCATCCGTCCCAAGTTGTCTTTGTTTTTCCCGCCCTCCCACCCTTTTTCTTCAAGGACTCATATTTTAATCAAGTATCCATTTATTCATGTGAAGTTTCTCCATTCTTTTTCATCAATGTTCTTATCTGGTGATTCTCAGGAAGATGCTCAGGGAGCTTCAAGTTTATCATTCTTCATTCTCGTATCTTTTTTCTGGTGGATTCAGTTGAAGCTTTCAGTGTTGATTATAGCCTTTTCCTCCTTTCAAATGCTTTCTCATGCTGGTATATCTCTTAATCATTCCCCGCTTGCTATTCAATTGTTCCGGGGTGCTGAAGATATCTCTGAAGATTCGTGTTCCCACTCCGCATCAATTCTAACTATTTCGAGGTTGTTACCTCATTCAAGCCATTTAATTCAACCGGTGCAATCTCCTTTTCAAGTAATCATTTCAACGGTGTTTCTTTTGAATGGGCCCTAACCCACAGGTCTTTTTCTATGATCTTACCTGACTCTTCTAATTTTCCCGGAGCTTCTAAAATTCTTTTCAAAGTTTGACATAAGGATGGGTTATCATCAGTCATATGTCTTTCTCCAAGATCTTTCCAATTCTTTCATCGTTGGTTCAACCTTTTCTATTCTTCATTCCGTAGTATCTCAAAATTCTTCAAGGTGTTTCTCATCATCATTCTCAGCATTTGAAGACCGAAGAAGAGTTCCTCTTCAATCTTATCCGTTCTCTCAAAGATGCGTGGTTCTAACTTGTTGCCATCCTCTCATAATTGTTTTTAACTGCGAGTATTATTTTCACCCACCCGGAGCATTTTAGAAGTCTTTTCAGTTTGATTCTTCGGAGCCCATCATCTCAGAATTATTCATTCAAGCTTTCAGCTCTCGTTCTCCAAATCATACCGGTGCATCACTCAAATATCCTCTAATCAGTTCATGAACTCATCGTTCTCGTGTATCTAAATTCTGTCAAGTATCTTCATTCATTTTCTAATTCTTTCCGTTGAATTGTGCCTTTGCTACTTTCATTTTCAATTCTCGCGGTGGTTCGTTCAAGATTTCTCTTCCCTCGTTATCATATCAATTCATTCATTGTTTCCAAATCCTACCGGTGGTTCGATGAAGACCTTCCAAGTTGAGAAATATCTCTCTTTAATCCTTTCTATGAGAATAAGTAGTATGCCAAATCCGTTGCTTGTCATCAATTTAAACTAGTGAAGGATATGCATAACATAATTCTTATTCCTGTTTCATCGAGTAAAAATTCAATTCCTTATTCCTGAGATTCATCAAAATTCTTGATCTCATTTGTTCGTTTTTCTTTCCGGAGCTCCAAGTTATTTCAATTATATCATTTCAAAGCTTCATCTAATCATTGCAAGGTTTCTCCCGGAGTTCTTTTCAATTTTCCCTTTCGTTTGATCATTCTTGTATTACCGGAGTTCTTCATGGAGGCTCTACATGGTGCTTCGTCAAGGATTCTTTTCATTCTTCAATTGTTCTTCAAGTTTTTTCTCGGAGTTAAGATCCGCCAAGCTATACTCTAAAATAAACATGGTGTTCAACACATGTTTTGTTTTGTGGAGTCCAAGCATTCTTCATCTTGCATTCTAAAGTGCAATTCGTTCTACCTTATCATTTGAGGTGGTGTTATGTCATTCTTGACAATTTGAGTTCGCGTTTCATGATTCACATGTTGTCAAGAATGAGATATTTTAAATCCACCAATCTCTTCGTTGGATTGATCTTGTGTCATGTTTCACCTAAAGCCTTCCCTAAGGAATGTTGCTATTATGGTGCTTATAAATGCTCCAAGTTTTCTCCTATCCTCTTGGTGAAAGAAGTTTTTCATCGCCTTGGTGCTCTCACTCAAACCAATGGCTTCCTTTAGTGGCCGTTTGTCACCTCATAATGTTGAGATGTTTACATAAGCCCACTACAAGCTTGTTCTTTTCGTTGTTGGTTTTCCAACAACTCCGTTCAATCCTACTTCGTAAGGATGCTTTTTAAAATTCATTTATGGTGGGAGATGTTGGTTTCATTCTTCGTTCTATTCACTCCAACTATCTACCTATCATGCATTGTTTCCGGAGGCTTTGTGATGTTGCTCTCCTCGACCAATCATCTTGTTTTGTCAAGATCATTTAATTTTTCCTTTCTTATCCGTTTAGCCGAAGTATCGTGTTTTCATTCGAGTTCTCTCATCTTATCAAGTTTTGTCTCCTTCCTCAACAGGAGGGCTGTCTGAAATCTTTCTTACCCCTTGTGCCATTCTTCCAATAGTTCCGGAGGCAGTGTTTGTTGATTTCATCAAGTATCCTTTCATCTTTCATCAACTATCCTCTCATCTTGTCAAGATCATGTTCTTTCCTTGCTTATTCCATTTCAACCGGACTAGTTACAGGTCCTTTCTCAACGCTGGAACTCTTCATTCATGTCTTTCAACCCACAAAGTTCTCATATTGTTCCTTGTTCCTCTTGCTGAACGGAGTGTTTTAAATATTGTTCACCTCCGTCGTGTCATTTCTTCAAGCTTTGCGACCTCTCTAGGTTCATGGTTTCACTCGTTTGTCAAAGAAGCAACTTTGTTTTACCTCTTCCTCTTCCGCTTTTCTCCGGTGCCATCCTAGATCTCAGGACGAGATCCTCTTGTAGTGGTGGAGTGTTGTAACGCCCCGAGACCGACGCTCCAGACGCCTTCCATATATTTCATGATCGGCGTGTGTTTCTTTTGCTTGCTCTTTTTATTTTGCATTGCATCATGTCATCATGCCATCATGTCATTAATCTTTGCATCAAAAACTCAACTAAATAAATTGTTTGGATCTTCGATCCATTTAAATCGAGGGAAATTCACATGGTGTTTTCTCTTTATAACATATCCTCCCAATATTATTAGGGAGCTATAACAAAGTATTCCATTCTTCGGGAATCACCATAACACACGTGCAAAATATATCCTATGCCTTTTCTGCTTCGAGTCGATCTCTCTAACCTTGCCAATAATTCTTTTCCCATTTATCGAGGCTCTTCCTAGATTTCCAACATTTTTGGACTCTTCAATACCTTGAACTTATTCAAACCATTTGAATTAAATTCAAATGGATTTGAATTTAGATCTTTCAATCATGGCCTTTTCCATTTTCTTGCAATAAGCACATCTTTGTGAGTCCGGGAAAATTATCCGCACGCTCAAATTTTTTCCCTGACCCCCTCTCCCTTTTTCTTCTCTCTAATGCTTTTATTTTTAAAGGAAATAAGAGAGAGGGAGAAGAGAGCCCAGCCCAGCTGGACCTCCCAGTAGCCCAACCAATTCGGCCCAAGTCCCAGCCGACCCCTCTAACCCTAGCCGCCAGGAGACCGATCCCCTCCTCTCGCTCGCTCCCTCTCGTCCTCCCACTACCGCCGCCACCCACATGCATCGCCAGGGACAAGAGCTCCCCCTCGCCCGTTCTTCCCCCTGCCACCGCCGCGTCCTCCCTCTCCTCCATGTCCGCCCGTTGCCCGACGCCTCCTTCCTCCTCGAGCTCGTATGGCGAACGTCGGCCTCCTCCTGTGCGCCTCCACCCTGGTTCCAGCCGTGAGGACCCCGCGCCCGACCTCCTCCTCGCCGCTCTTGGTGCAGCGCCACCGGACCTCCCCGTCGCCCTCGTCGATGACCAGCGCTGCCCCTGCAGCCTCCCCTCCTCCGCGTCGTCGCCTCCCCATGACGCCGCGCCCGGCATCCCGCACCACTACCATCTCCAGCCACGGTCGGCTTCTACGCTGCCCTCCTCTGCTCCGTCTCCGTTGCGCCATGGCACCCCGGCCATCTCCTGCTCCTCGCTGGCCTTCGCTGTGCGCGCCGCCGCTTCCCTGCTTCAGGCCAAGGCCGACGCCGGCCACTCCTTCTAGCCGTGGCTCGGCCATGCACCATCAACCAGCATCTCGAGCTACCTCCATGTATCTCCGGAGACCTCCTGAGGTAGAGCCGTGCAAGTCCCTCGATGCCCCTTCAGTTCATCAAGATCGCCAAGTCCAGTGATGCACCAAGTTCCTCTCCGATGCGTGTACGGCTACCGTTTCTCTGGTTTCGCCAAGTACAACGATGAACCGAGTACCTCTAGACACGACATCGGACGTCTACGAACCGTGTACGACTACCGTCGCCAATATAGCAAGTACCTCTACCGTCGTCGTGTACCACTCCTTCCACTACTGTCGCCAAGTTCGACTACCGCACGGTTACGCCAAGTTCATCTACGAAACGTGTACAACTACTTCCTTGGACGAATGCGTTACGCCCCGAATGCATGCTTCGAAGGTATAACCCCGAGACGATACCGTGAACGAATGCATGTGTGTTGTATGAGATGTTCGTGTTTGCACCGTGTCCGAATTGTCACTCGTTTCCATTCCACTATCTCGTGGGAACCCGGTTGCCGGGATCTCCCCACCATCTTGCATGACACACTCACGCCACACTTCCTTTTGCACCGGTATCTCCTCAGCTACCGGAACCGGGATGTTGCCGTGGCACCATTTCCATTTCACCGCCGTGGCACCCTTTTCCTTCCGCCATGGTGACAAATGCCTCGTATCATGCTCATGTCAACATTTTCATAAAATTGCTTAGAACTTGCATATGTGATCCGCATCATGATAACAACATTTAAAATATTTAAAATTGTTGTTTGCTTTAAATTGCTAAATGACATATGGGGATTTTCCAGAATTGTTGTTTGTTGTTCCGGCCTCATTTAAACTTGCCTAAATAGTTAGTTTACTTATGCTTCACCTCTTGCCATGTTAATCAACATTTAATATTGTTGGATACATAACCGAGAGTTAACTAAATAATTAAATGTGGTGTTTCTTCAATATGCAACTTGTTGCATATTGAGCTTCACTTAATTTGTAGTATTGTTTATGCATTTTGCCATGCCATGCTCATTAAATCGGACATGCATCATACCTGATTGTGCATCATGTCATGTGTATGTGGTGGTTGTTTACTATGTTGTTTCCTTCTTTCCGGTTGCGCTTCTCCTTGATAGTTCCGGTTACGTTGCGATTGTGAGGATTCGTTCGACTACGTCCGTTGGTCTTCTTCATGGACTCGTTCTTCTTCCTTGCGGGATCTCAGGCAAGATTACCATACCCTCGAAATCACTTCTATCTTTGCTTGCTAGTTGTTCGCTCTATCGCTATGTTGCGCTACCTACCACTTGCTATATCATGCCTCTAACCCACCTTTCCTAGCAAACCGTTGTTTGGCTATGTTTCCGCTTTTGCTCAGCCCCTCTTATAGCGTTGCTAGTTGCAGGTGAAGATGAAGATTGCTCCATGTTGGATTATGTTTATGTTGGGATATCACAATATCCCTTATATTATTAATGCATCTATATACTTGGTAAAGGGTGGAAGGCTCGGCCTTATGCCTGGTGTTTTGTTCCACTCTTGCCGCCCTAGTTTCTGTCATACCGGTGTTATGTTCCTTGATTTTGCGTCCCTTACGCGGTTGGGTGATTTATGGGACCCCCTTGACAGTTCGCTTTGAATAAAACTCTTCCAGCAAGGCCCAACCTTGGTTTTACATTTGCCTCACCTAGCCTTTTCCCTTGGGTTTCTGGAGCCCGAGGGTCATCTTTATTTACCCCCACCGGGCCAGTACTCCTCCGAGTGTTGGTCCAAACTAGAGCCCTTTGCAGCGCCACCTCGGGGAAACTTGAGGCCTGGTTTTAGTTGTACGGGCTGCTCATCCGGTGTGCCCTGAGAACGAGATATTGGCAGCTCCTATCGGGATTTGTCGGCACATTCGGGCGGCTTTGCTGGTTTTGTTTTACCATTGTCGAAATATCTTGTAACCGGGATTCCGAGACTGATCGGGTCTTCCCGGGAGAAGGAATATCCTTCGTTGACCGTGAGAGCTTATAATGGGCTAAGTTGGGACACACTTGCAGGGTATAAACTTTCGAGAGCCGTGCCCGCGGTTATGTGGCAGATGGGAATTTGTTAATATCCGGTTGTAGAGAACTTGACACTTGACTTAATTAAAATACATCAACCGCGTGTGTAGCCATGACGGTCTCTTTTCGGCGGAGTCCGGGAAGTAAACATGGCTTTTGGGTTATGTTTGACGTAAGTAAGAGTTCAGGATCACTTCTTGATAATTACTAGTTGACGACCGTTCCGTTGCTCCTCTTCTCGCTCTTATTTGCGTATGTTAGCCACCATATATACTTAGTGCTTGCTGCAGCTCCACCTCATTAACCCATCCTTTCCTATAAGCTTAAATAGTCTTGATCTTGCAGGTGTGAGATTGCTGAGTCCTCGTGACTCACAGATACTTCCAAAACAGTTGTAGGTGCCGATGATACCAGTGCAGGTGACGCAACTGAGCTCAAGTGGGAGTTCGATGAGGCCCTTGGTCGTTACTATGTTTCTTTTCCGGATGATCTGTAGTGGAGCCCAATTGGGACGATCGGGGATCTAGCATTTGGGGTTGTCTTCTTTTCTTTTGGTTCCGTAGACGAACCTATGTGTATACTCTGATTGATGTATGATTTTATTTATGTATTGTGTGAAGTGGCGATTGTAAGCCAACTCTTTATCCCAGTCTTGTTCATTACATGGGATTGTGTGAAGATGACCCTTCTTGCGACAAAACCACAATGCGGTTATGCCTCTAAGTCGTGCCTCGACACGTGGGAGATATAGCCGCATCGTGGGCGTTACAAGTTGGTAATGAGAGCCATCCCCGACTTAGGAGCCCCCTGCTTGATCGAATCGCTGGCGTTGTTGAGTCTAGAACAAAAATGTTTTGAGTCTTAGGATTATATATATCGGAGAATAGGATTCTTTTTACTCCTCAGTCCCTTCGTCGCTCTGATGAGGCCTCCTGACGTAGAAGTTTTGACTCTTCTCTCCTCAAATTTCACTAAAAAAAAATTAGGATCACGCGGGTATCTTGGAGTTGTTCCGATGGTTTTGTGACGAGAACATTGTTCTTGGTGCCTCATGACATTTAGGGGCTGTGGCAGTGTCCCGGGGAGTTGAGCTCCGAGGTGTTGTCGTCACAATTTTATCGTTGCAGTTCTGGAATACCTGAGTTTCGCCGACATCGAAAATCTCTTTTATGCAGTTGTTGGTGAGATCACCTCGACGCCACCCAATACTGGGGCGGGAGTTCGGGAGTATTGCCATAACTCGTATAACGGATGCTTTTCGAAGGTTGAGGTAAACGATTTCCGAAGGTTTCTTGGTTATGTGTTGAAGGATGGATACAACTGGATCTAGGTATTGTTAGTTTGGGTGATATATTTTGTGTCCCCTGTATCCCCAACACCTGATTGCATAACCAGAAAGTTTCGGGAGTTTATAAGTGGGAATTCAAGTAGCTCCTAGGATATCTTTCCGACAGATGCATGATATGAGATTGGGGTTCGACGTCTAGTGGTCCGCCTTTCCATGGTTGGTTTTACAGTGGTCTCGTAGTGTCTTAAAGAGTCCTTGGCTATGCCCCGGGGACGCTTCGTATGTCATGTGCACTGCCTTGTACATGATGGTGCTGTACGATTGAGCCCGTGTGGGCCCCACCATGAAAACTTCGGATGAAATCTCTATCATATGTTTGTTCCGACTTATTCCGCAAGCCAAATCCTTTGTTTTGTTTTGTTTTGTGGTATTCGAGTTGCTTCGAAGTCAAATGTGGAATCCATACCTTTCCTAAATGGTGTTCTCATATTGCTATGTGAATACTAATCCTTCTTGATCATCGAGGTCGTCATGTTAATTCTTTTCCAACCGGCGTGCTTCTCTTCAAGTGGATCCGATCATTTCAACATTTGCGAGATCAATTCTCAGTTCTTTCCAACGGTGTTTGCTTCATCCGTCCCAAGTTGTCTTTGTTTTTCCCGCCCTCCCACCCTTTTTCTTCAAGGACTCATATATTTTAATCAAGTATCCATTTATTCATGTGAAGTTTCTCCATTCTTTTTCATCAATGTTCTTATCTGGTGATTCTCAGGAAGATGCTCAGGGAGCTTCAAGTTTATCATTCTTCATTCTCGTATCTTTTTTCCGGTGGATTCAATTGAAGCTTTCAGTGTTGATTATAGCCTTTTCCTCCTTTCAAATGCTTTCTCATGCCGGTATATCTCTTAATCATTCCCCGCTTGCTATTCAATTGATCCGGGGTGCTGAAGATATCTCTGAAGATTCGTGTTCCCACTCCGCATCAATTCTAACTATTTCGAGGTTGTTACCTCATTCAAGCCATTTAATTCAACCGGTGCAATCTCCTTTTCAAGTAATCATTTCAACGGTGTTTCTTTTGAATGGGCCCTAACCCATAGGTCTTTTTCCAGGATCTTACCTGACTCTTCTAATTTTCCCGGAGCTTCTAAAATTCTTTTCAAAGTTTGACGTAAGGATGGGTTATCATCAGTCATATGTCTTTCTCCAAGATCTTTCAAATTCTTTCATCGTTGGTTCAACCTTTTCTATTCTTCATTCCGTAGTATCTCAAAATTCTTCAAGGTGTTTCTCATCATCATTCTCAGCATTTGAAGACCGAAGAAGAGTTCCTCTTCAATCTTATCCATTCTCTCAAAGATGTGTGGTTCTAACTTGTTGCCATCCTCTCATAATTGTTTTTAACTGCGAGTATTCTTTTCACCCACCCGGAGCATTTCAGAAGTCTTTTCAGTTTGATTCTTCGGAGCCCATCATCTCAGAATTATTCATTCAAGCTTTCAGCTCTCGTTCTCCAAATCATACCGGTGCATCACTCAAATATCCTCTAATCAGTTCATGATCTCTTCGTTCTCGTGTATCTAAATTCTGTCAAGTATCTTCATTCATTTTCTAATTCTTTCCGTTGAATTGTGCCTTTGCTACTTTCATTTTCAATTCTCACGGTGGTTCGTTCAAGATTTCTCTTCCCTTGTTATCATATCAATTCATGCGTTGTTTCCAAATCCTACCGGTGGTTCGATGAAGACCTTCCAAGTTGAGCAATGTCTCTCTTTAATCCTTTCTACAAGAATAAGTAGTATGCCAAATCCGTTGCTTGTCATCAATTTAAACTGGTGAAGGATATGCATAACATAATTCTTATTCTTGTTTCATCGAGTAAAAATTCAATTCCTTATTCCTGAGATTCATCAAAATTCTTGATCTCATTTGTTTGTTTTTCTTTCCGGAGCTCCAAGTTATTTCAATTATATCATTTCAAAGCTTCATCTAATCATTGCAAGGTTTCTCCTGGAATTCTTTTCAATTTTCCCTTTCGTTTGATCATTCCTGTATTACCGGAGTTCTTCATGGAGGCTCTACATGGTGCTTCGTCAAGGATTCTTTTCATTCTTCAATTGTTCTTCAAGTTTTTTCTCGGAGTTAAGATCCGCCAAGCTATACTCTAAAATAAACATGGTGTTCAACACATGTTTTGTTTTGTGGAGTCCAAGCATTCTTCATCTTGCATTCTAAAGTGCAATTCGTTCTACCTTATCATTTGAGGTGGTGTTATGTCATTCTTGACAATTTGAGTTCGCGTTTCATGATTCACATGTTGTCAAGAATGAGATATTTTAAATCCACCAATCTCTTCGTTGGATTTATCTTGTGTCATGTTTCACCCAAAGCCTTCCCTAAGGAATGTTGCTATTATGGTGCTTATAAATGATCCAAGTTTTCTCCTATCCTCTTGGTGAAAGAAGTTTTTCATCGCCTTGGTGCTCTCACTCAAACCAATGGCTTCCTTTAGTGGCCGTTTGTCACCTCATAATGTTGAGATGTTTCCATAAGCCCACTACAAGCTTATTCTTTTCGTTGTTGGTTTTCCAACAACTCCGTTCAATCCTACTTCGTAAGGATGCTTTTTAAAATTCATTTATGGTGGGAGATGTTGGTTTCATTCTTCGTTCTATTCACTCCAACTATCTACCTATCATGCATTGTTTCCGGAGGCTTTGTGATGTTGCTCTCTTCGACCAATCATCTTGTTTTGTCAAGATCATGTGATTTTTCCTTTCTTATCCGTTTAGCCGGAGTGTCGTGTTTTCATTCGAGTTCTCTCATCTTATCAAGTTTTGTCTCCTTCCTCAACAGGAGGGCTGTCTGAAATCTTTCTTACCCCTTGTGCCATTCTTCCACTAGTTCCGGAGGTAGTGTTTGTTGATTTCATCAAGTATCCTTTCATCTTTCATCAACTATCCTCTCATCTTGTCAAGATCATGTTCTTTCCTTGCTTATTCCGTTTCAACCGGACTGGTTACAGGTCCTTTCTCAACGCAGGAACTCTTCATTCATGTCTTTCAACCCACAAAGTTCTCATATTGTTCCTTGTTCCTCTTGCTGAACGGAGTGTTTTAAATATTGTTCACCTCCGTCGTGTCATTTCTTCAAGCTTTGCGACCTCTCTAGGTTCGTGGTTTCACTCGTTTGTCAAAGAAGCAACTTTGTTTTACCTCTTCCTCTTCCGCTTTTCTCCGGTGCCATCCTAGATCTCGGGACGAGATCCTCTTGTAGTGGTGGAGTGTTGTAACGCCCCGAGACCGACGCTCCAGACGCCTTCCATATATTTCGTGATCGTCGTGTGTTTCTTTTGCTTGCTCTTTTTATTTTGCTTTGCATCATGTCATCATGCCATCATGTCATTAATCTTTGCATCAAAAACTCAACTAAATAAATTGTATGGATCTTCGATCCATTTAAATCGAGGGAAATTCACATGGTGTTTTCTCTTTATAACATATCCTCCCAATATTATTAGGGAGCTATAACAAAGTATTCCATTCTTTGGGAATCACCATAACACACGTGCAAAATATATCCTATGCCTTTTCTGCTTCGAGTCGATCTCTCTAACCTTGCCAATAATTCTTTTCCCATTTATCGAGGCTCTTCCTAGATTCCCAACATTTTTGGACTCTTCAATACCTTGAACTTATTCAAACCATTTGAATTAAATTCAAATGGATTTGAATTTAGATCTTTCAATCATGGCCTTTTCTATTTTCTCGGAATAAGCACATCTTTGTGAGTCCGGGAAAATTATCCGCACGCTCAAATTTTTTCCCTGACCCCCTCTCCCTTTTTCTTCTCTCTAATGCTTTTCTTTTTAAAGGAAATAAGAGAGAGGGAGAAGAGAGCCCAGCCCTGCTGGACCTCCCAGTAGCCCAACCAATTCGGCGCTAGGCCCAGCCGACCCCTCTAACCCTAGCCGCCAGGAGACCGATCCCCTCCTCTCGCTCGCTCCCTCTCGTCCTCCCACTACCGCCGCAACCCACATGCATCGCCAGGGACAAGAGCTCCCCCTCGCCCATTCTTCCCCCTGCCACCGTCGCGTCCTCCCTCTCCGCCATGTCCGCGCGTTGCCCGACGCCTCCTTCCTCCTCGAGCTCGTCTGGCGAACGTCGGCCTCCTCCTTTGCGCCTCCACCCTGGTTCCAGCCGTGAGGACCCCGCGCCCGACCTCCTCCTCGCTACTCTTGGTGCCGCGCCTCCGGACCTCCCCGTCGCCCTCGTCGACGACCAGCGCTGCCCCTGCAGCCTCCCCTCCTCCGCGTCGTCGCCTCCCCATGGCGCCGCGCCCGGCCTCCCGCACCACTACCATCTCCAGCCGGCTTCTATGCTGCCCTCCTCTGCTCCGTCTCCGTTGCGCCAAGGCACCCCGGCCAACTCCTGCTCCTCGCTGGCCTTCGCTGTGCGCGCCGCCGCTTCCCTACTTCAGGCCAAGGCCGATGCCGGCCACTCCTTCTAGCTGCGGCTCGGCCATGCACCATCAACCAGCAGCTCGAGCTGCCTCCATGCATCTCCGGTGACCTCCTGACGCAGAGCTGTGCAAGTCCCTCGATGCCCCTTCAGTTCATCAAGATCTCCAAGTCCAGTGTTGCGCCAAGTTCCTCTCCGATGCGTGTACGCCTACCGTTTCTCTGGTTTCGCCAAGTACAACGATGAACCGAGTACCTCTACACACGACATCGGACGTCTACGAACCGTGTACGACTACCGTTGCCAATATAGCAAGTACCTCTACCGTCGTCGTGTACGACTACTTCCACTACCGTCGCCAAGTTCGACTACCGCACGGTTACGCCAAGTTCATCTACGAAACGTGTGCAACTACTTCCTTCGACGAATGCGTTCCGCCCCGAATGCATGCTTCGAAGGTATAACCCCAAGACGACACCGTGAACGAATGCATGTGTGTTGTATGAGATGTTCGTGTTTGCACCGTGTCCGAATTGTCACTCGTTTCCATTCCACTATCTCGTGGGAACCCGGTTGCCGGGATCTCCCCACCATCTTGCATGACACGCTCATGCCATGCTTCCTTTTGCACCGGTATCTCCGTGATCTACCGGAACCGGGATGTTGCTGTGGCACCATTTCCGTTTCACCGCCGTGGCACCCTTTTCCTTCCGCCATGGTGACAAATGCCTCGTATCATGCTCATGTCAACATTTTCATAAAATTGCTTAGAACTTGCATATGTCATCCGCATCATGATAACAACATTTAAAACGTTTAAAATTGTTGTTTGCTTTAAATTGCTAAATGACATATGGGGATTTTCCGGAATTGTTGTTTGTTGTTCCGGCCTCATTTAAACTTGCCTAAATAGTTAGTTTACTTATGCTTCACCTCTTGCCATGTTAATCAACATTTAATATTGTTGGGTACATAACCGAGAGTTAACTAAATAATTAAATGTGGTTTTTCTTCAATATGCAACTTGTTGCATATTGAGCTTCACTTAATTTGTAGTATTGTTTGTGCATTTTGCCAGGCCATGCTCATTAAATCGGACATGCATCATACCTGATTGTGCATCATGTCATGTGTATGTGGTGGTTGTTTACTATGTTGTTTCCTTCTTTCCGGTTGCGCTTCTCCTTGATAGTTCTGGTTACGTTGGGATAGTGAGGATTCGTTCAACGTCGTCCGTTGGTCTTCTTCATGGACTCGTTCTTCTTCCTTGCGGGATCTCAGGCAAGATGACCTTACCCTCGAAATCACTTCTATCTTTGCGTGCTAGTTGTTCGCTCTATCGCTATGTTGCGCTACCTACCACTTGCTATATCATGCCTCCCATATTGCCATGTCAAGCCTCTAACCCACCTTTCCTAGCAAACCGTTGTTTGGCTATGTTTCCGATTTTGCTCAGCCCCTCTTATAGCGTTGCTAGTTGCAGGTGAAGATGAAGATTGCTCCATGTTGGATTATGTTTATGTTGGGATATCACAATATCCCTTATATTATTAATGCATCTATATACTTGGTAAAGGGTGGAAGGCTCGGCCTTATGCCTGGTGTTTTTTTCCACTCTTGCCGCCCTAGTTTCCATCATACCGGTGTTATGTTCCTTGATTTTGCGTCCCTTACGCGGTTGGGTGATTTATGGGACCCCCTTGACAGTTCTCGTTGAATAAAACTCTTCTAGCAAGGCCCAACCTTGGTTTTACATTTGCCTCACCTAGCCTTTTCCCTTGGGTTTCCGGAGCCCGAGGGTCATCTTTATTTACCCCCACCGAGCCAGTACTCCTCCGAGTGTTGGTCCAAACTAGAGCCCTTTGCAGCGCCACCTCGGCGAAACTTGAGGCCTAGTTTTAGTTGTACGGGCTGCTCATCCGGTGTGCCCTGAGAACGAGATATTGGCAGCTCCTATCGGGATTTGTCGGCACATTCGGGCGGCTTTTCTAGTTTTGTTTTACCATTGTCGAAATATCTTGTAACCGGGATTCCGAGACTGATCGGGTCTTCCCGGGAGAAGGAATATCCTTCGTTGACCGTGAGAGCTTATAATGGGCTAAGTTGGGACACACCTGCAGGGTATAAACTTTTGAGAGCCGTGCCCGCGGTTATGTGGCAGATGGGAATTTGTTAATATCCGGTTGTAGAGAACTTGACACTTGACTTAATTAAATTACATCAACCGCGTGTGTAGCCGTGACGGTCTCTTTTCGGCGGAGTCCGGGAAGTGAACATGGCTTTTGGGTTATGTTTGACGTAAGTAAGAGTTCAGGATCACTTCTTGATCATTACTAGTTGACGACCGTTCCGTTGCTCCTCTTCTCGCTCTTATTTGCGTATGTTAGCCACCATATATGCTTAGTGCTTGCTGCAGCTCCACCTCATTACCCCATCCTTTCCTATAAGCTTAAATAGTCTTGATCTCGCGGGTGTGAGATTGCTGAGTCCTCGTGACTCACAGATACTTCCAAAACAGTTGTAGGTGCCGATGATACCAGTGCAGGTGACGCAACTGAGCTCAAGTGGGAGTTCGACGAGGCCCTTGGTCTTTACTATGTTTCTTTTCCGGATGATCTGTAGTGGAGCCCAATTGGGACGATCGGGGATCTAGCATTTGGGGTTGTCTTCTTTTCTTTTGGTTTCGTAGACGGACCTATGTGTATACTCTGATTGATGTATGATTTTATTTATGTATTGTGTGAAGTGGCGATTGTAAGCCAACTCTTTATCCCAGTCTTGTTCATTACATGGGATTGTGTTAAGATGACCCTTCTTGCGACAAAACCACAATGCGGTTATGCCTCTAAGTCGTCCCTCGACACGTGGGAGATATAGCCGCATCGTGGGCGTTACACAGGGCCTGGTGCCGGCAAGGCGAGGCCCCCGGCAGAGTCTGATACCACCGAGGCAGTGCCCGCGCAGTCAAGTGAGGTGGTGCAGAAGAAGAATATGATGCAGCACCCGGTTTACTTTGTCAGCTCCCTCTTGCAGGGAGCTAGATCGAGGTAATCCGGTGTGCAGAAATTGCTCTTCGGCCTCCTTATGGCCTCGAGGAAGCTGTGTCATTACTTCCAAGCCCACGAGATCACTGTCATCACCCGTCTCTGTTTGCAACGGATACTGCATAACCTGGATGCAACCGGGAGGATTGTCGAGTGGGCCTTGGAGTTGTCAAGTTTCGGTTTGAAGTTTGAAAGTACCTCGACAATTCAGAGCAAAGTCTTGGCGGAGTTCATTGCAGAATGGACCTCAACGCCTGACGAAGAAATCCAGGAGACCACTCTCCCCAGCAAGGAGGAAGATCGCGACTGGATCATGTACTTTCATGGGGCTTTCTCGCTGCAAGGCGCCGGTGCCGGTGTGCTGCTCGTCTCACCTACCGGGGAGCACCTCAAGTACGTGATCTAGACGCACTTTCCCCGAGAGATGTCCACCAACAACACTGCTGAGTACGAGGGATTGCTTGCCGGTTTCAGGATCGCGGCAGACCTCGGGGTTAAGAAGCTCATCGTCAGAGGTGACTCACAGCTTGTTGTCAGGCAGGTCAACAAGGATTACCAGAGCCCATTTATGGAAGCCTACGTAGATGAAGTGAGGAAGCTGGAGGAGTGCTTTGACAGTATCCAAGTGGAGCACGTCCCCCGAATGGAGAACGACACCGCCGATTACCTGTCAAAGCGTGCGGCATTCAAGCTACCAATGGAACCGGGTACCTTTTTGCTCCGGCTGACTCAACCATCCGTCAAACCATCAACGGGGAAGAACAAGCGGAGGAAATCAGGTCCCGGCAAGTACTTTCCTACCGAGCCCCCTGGGGCTGCCGGCAAGGGTGCTGTCGCGGACGCTGAGCCTGCCCAAGAGCAACTGGCTCTGGCAGGGCGTAAAGCCTAGGCCATAGAGACAGCCGCTCCCTTGGCGGAAGAAATGCCTTTGGTCCTTGCCGTCGAGCCCCGGGGGCACAGGTACAGTTCGTACGAAATGAAAAACATGAACAAAGGGGATTACAAGCTTTAAATTTAACAAGGCCCGAAGGCTTACAGATTAAAAAAGAGATAGGGTGCCCGTGATTCCTTTCTTGTCCCTCTCCTCAGGAGGCAGGTCAAGGAGGCGAGAGGACAAAAGGGGCGCCTAGGCGAGCTACGAGCAGCAGAAAGCACCAAGAGAACACCTCGGTGGCCGCCCACGGGTAGGCCAGTGATGACGGTGCCGGGAAAGGAGCTGGAAGACGAGGTGGTAGGACCAGCAGTACGCGACGAAGGCGTCGGTGCCCGCGTACTCCGAGTTGACGGCCTTGCCGCCCACCCTCTTCCTCTTCTGCAGCCTCCCGACGCCAGCCGCCCAAGGAGACGGCCCCGAGAAGTTCAAGGAGCTGGCCCCACCCCCGGCAAAACCCTGCCGGAGGAGCAGCCAGGTGCAAATGCTGCTGCTGCCGCACCCGCCCAGGCACGGGGCGTCCGACGCCTAGTCGGACTCATCCCCGTCATCTCCCCCGCTGTCCTCCTCATCACTTTCGCTCGAGGAAGAGATTCCATCGTCGGAATCTCCATCGGAGGAGCTCTCCACGCAGCACTTCCGGAGAGTCCCGAAATCTCCGAAGACCTTGACGGAGAGCAGGCCGTCCTCCATCAATTTGAAGTAGAGGACGAGCCCTGCCGTCAGGCTGTGGATGTGAGCGAACGTCTTCCACCCACGATGGAGGTACATGACCAGAGGAGCCAGGAAGTCGACGTCGACCCGCGTGCCCCCATTCCCACAACCCCTCATGTGCAATCTGAGGGATTGGGGCTGGTCACGCTCCATCTCTTGAGCAAACGGGGTGGGAAGACGGAGACGGAGACGGCGACGCGGAGGCCGGCGCAGCCTAATGAAGAACTCGCGGGGCTGATCTCCGACATGGCCTTCCATCGGGAAAGGCACCATTGGCGGGGGCGAAGCCGGCACGCCACCCCGTCCTCCTCTTCCCCGAGCACTACGACCTCTGCCCACGGCCTCACCCTTTCCCCCTTCCCCTCGTGGCCGGTTCCACCACCACGGGCTCAGGAGGAGGAGGGACGCGCTGTCGAGCGGCGACCCTTGGCGCCACCGTCGAGGGACCCGGATTCCCTTTCTCCATGGCGAGTGAAAGGAAGAAGCAGAAGCAAGAGGAGGCAGAAGAATGCGGGACGCCATCCCCCCTTCCCCCCATTTTTAAAGGGGCGGGGTCCGGGCTCGGCCGCCCCGCTCGGCCAATCCAGCCACCGGGGGCACAGGGAATCAGGACCGACCCGCTGCCCCAACCAGCGACGGCCCGGTTTCCCACCTCCACCACTTGCCACCCCAGGCGCATGAAGGACGCGTGGCGGACATGCAGAACTGAGGGGACGGGTGAAGCGACCTCTCCCCACCCCGTAATCGTGGGGAGTGGACGCCTTGAAGACCGCGACCCGGCCCCGTTCAGTAAATGAGCCGCTCCTCCATGCCTCCCTCTTTTTACGGGGAAGGCGTGAGCCGCCTCTTTACTGCGATATGACGCATGCGTGTGGAAACCGCCACACGCATGCCGCCCACATCACGCACACCCCTCCACGCCACGCAACGCGCGCGGGTCGTGGGAAGGACAGCACCCGAAAAGTTTTACCGCGGTAAAAACCGCCCCACCTGCCCGCGCACCGTTTTGGGCCTGGCCCAACAACGTGTCACGCTTATGTGTGGCCTAGGCCCGGGGGCTCCTGTCGGTGTACAAAAAGAGGGGTGCGTTTTTGTACCCCTATACCTGTGCATGGGCAGTCGGAGCCGTGCCTATGGTCACGCCAGGCAGAACAGGGGAGGTGGGCCAAGGTAAGACCGAAGCCCAAGATAATCGGAGCAACGCCAAGGCCGAGACCACAAGGAGCAGAGGGACGAAGCAGGCTCCCCCGGCAAGACCCTTGCCGGGGCAGCCTCAGCAGCCCCGGCAAGATCCTTGCCGGGACAGCTCGCCCCACACCAAAAGAGCGGGCCACCCTTGAGCCCACAGTCTCCAACATCATGTCGGGCCAGGGCTCGGGAGGAACCTCCGTGGTGGCATGCAGATCTTTGTGAAGACATATTCAAGATCAGATGAGGATTAGGAGATGATGATCCTCGGCAAGATCCTTGCCGAGGAAGGCCACCAGTCCCCCGGCAAGGCCCTTGCCGGGGACAATAGCGCACCACGGCAAGACCCTTGCCGGGCCACCCGGCAAGGCCCTCACCAAGGACGCCAGCAGGGTCACCGCCACGACCATGCCAACCAAGCTTCCACCGCCGTTCACATGCAGCTGCCAGACCCAACGAGCTGGGCGGGCACCTGCGTGGCAACATGCAGCTCCCAGGCCAACTCATCGAGCGCCTGCGTGGTGGCATGCAGATCTTCGTGAAGGCTCCGCCACTGCGCCACCTCAGCTGCCTGCCTGCCTACATGGCACCACGTGCCTCACTGGCCAGGGCGCGTGTCAAAGCGAGGAGGAGTGGCGACGGACGGGACGGGCCTCGCCCCCGTCCCCAATAAAGCGAGGGGACACCTAAGCTACGCATTAAATGCGTCTTGTCCTGTAATACGAGCGATAAGCTCATGACACTGTACGCCTTTCCACCTCCTGTGTGCCACTGTGGCAGCCCTTCCGACTAGAAAAGGAGGCCCATGGCATCCTGGAGAAGGATTCGGCTCTTTGGAACCACGCACCCACCATAGCTAGTTCGAGAGCTCAAGAACTCTCTGAAATACACCCACCAAAGCAGGACTAGGGTTTTACGCATCCTCGCAGCCCGAACCTGGGTAAACGATCCTTGTGCTGTCTACTAGCCCTGCTCTTCTCGCAACCCCGCGCCCCAGCAACCGTAGTAGGGATTCTTGTGATCCCATAGGTGTCGTTCCACACCGACAATTGGGTGCGCCGGGTCTCGACTATCTTACATTCATCGGATCGCATCAATGTCGGTTCAGTAGTCATAATGTTGGAGAAGAATTGTCGTTTTACGCCTCTTAAGCAGAAGTTAGGACGGCTCGAGCGCCACTGCAATGACATGGGGGAGCTGATGGCGGCTCTAGTTAAATATGCTGACTCTGATGGTACCAAGGACCCCGAGTCTGATGATGAAAAGCCGGGAAAGGGAAAAAGAGCAGCAGCACCAGAGGGCAGCAGCATAATCCGGCTAATCAGGGAGGCAATGGTAAGCGCAAAGCTGATAATAGTTTGGACTTTGTGGCTAACACCAACGCATAGAATAATGGCCAGCGTCGTAAAGGTAAACCGCCCCCACGGACCGGAGGATCAGGTTTTAATCTTGACCAGATGCTAAATCAACCCTGCCCAAGGCATGGGACGCGAGAAAGAGCGTCTGGCCACCTCTGGAAGGATTGCTTAATTATGAAGGTGTACAAAAATTCCAATCTTTTTCAAGACAATCATGGGCCGGGTGGTTGCTCAGGATCCGGCTCTCATGGACCGGGTTATGGCGGTGGCGGTTCTAGCTCTGGATTCCAAGGTAATCAAGGCAATCAAGGCAATCAGGGTGGCTACCATCAACAGTCAGGTCAGGGGAATCAGCAGCAACAATCTGGGTATCAGAGTAACCCAAAGCAGTTGAATAGAGGGCAGTACCACGTCTTCACCACAAGTTTATGCAAACGGGATCATAAGCTTCATAAAAGGGCGGTGAATGCCGTTGAACCGGCAGTTCCCCATTACTTGCGCTGGTCTGAGCAGCCCATTGTGTGGAGTCGGGAAGATCACCCGCCCCGGGTTGATAATCCGGGTCACCTGGCGTTGGTAGTTGCGCCACAGGTCGGAGGGTATAAGTTCACCAAAGTACTCATGGACGGAGGGAGCAGCATCAATATCCTTTATTATGAAACTTTCTGTCGCATGGGGTTGACAGATAAAAATCTTAAACCGTCGAACATTGTTTTCCATGGCGTGGTGCCTGGTAAGTCGGTGTACCCAGTTGGTAAGATAGCTTTGGAAGTTTCTTTTGGAGATGATCCTGACTCTAGGTCCGAGACATTGACCTTTGAAGTAGTCAAGATTCACAGCCTGTATCACACTCTGTTTGGACGGCCGGCTTATGCCAAGTTCATGGCGCGGCCTTGTTATGTTTATCTGCAGCTCAAGATGCCGGGTTACAAGGGGACCATGACAGTGCATGGGAGCCGAAAGATAGCTTTGGAATGCGAAAAAGGTGATGTAGCTTATGCTGAGTCGGTTTGTGCAATGGAGGAGTTAAAATTTTATAAGGACAATGTTGATCCGGCGGATACGACATCTTTGAAAAAGCCAACTACAGAGCATGATCCGGTCTTGAAGTTTAAATCGGCAGATGAGACCAAGCTGGTTGATTTTGTTCCTGGTGATTCATCCAAGCAGTTCAGTATCAGTGCTAATCTGGATCCGAAATAGGAAAGCGCGCTCATCGAGTTCATCCGTGAGAACCGGGACATCTTTTCATGGAAACCTTCTGACATGCCAGGTGTACCGAGGGAACTCGCTGAGCACACTCTTAATATTGATCCCAAGTTTAAACCGGTCAAGCAGTTTCTTCGTCGTTTCAATGAACAAAGGCGTAAGCCCATTTGTGAAGAGGTAGCCCGGCTCTTGGCGGCTGGGTTTATTGTTGAGGTTTTTCATCTTGAGTGGTTAGCTAACCCGGTGCTGGTACTTAAGAAGAATGACACTTAGCATATGAGTGTGGACTACACGGATTTGAACAAGGCTTGTCCGGCTGATCCTTTTGCTCTCCCTCATATTGATCAGATTATTGATGCTCCGGCGGGTTGTGAGCGTTTGAGTTTTTTGGATGCTTATTCTGGTTATCATCAGATCAAGATGGCAGTTAAGGACCAGGAAAAGACAACTTTCATAACTCCCTTTAGAGCCTTCTACTATGTGTCCATGCCTTTTGGGCTCAAGAGTGCCCAGGCGACTTACCAGCAATGTGTGCAGAATTGTCTTCATAATCAGATTGGGCGCAATGTTCATGCTTATGTGGATGATATTGTGGTGAAATCCAAAAAGAAGGAGATGTTGATAGACGATTTGAAGGAAACCTTTTATAATCTCCAGGTTTATAAGATGATGCTTAACCCGGCCAAGTGTGTTTTTGGTGTACCGGCAAGCAAGCTCTTGGGCTTTCTGGTGTCTAACAGGGGCATCGAAGCTAATCCGGAGAAAATCAAAGCCATTACTTCTCTGGCTAAACCGGCGTGTGTCAACGATGTTCAACGACTGGCGGGTCGTATTGCGGGCGCTAAGCCAGTTCATAAGCCGGTTGGTAGAGAAGGCTATCCCTCTGTATCAGATGATGAAAAAGACAGATAATTTTGTTTGGAGTGATGCCGCTAATGCAGTGTTTGAGGACTTGAAGAAGCAGCTGGCTGAGCCACCTGTTCTAGCTGCTCCTGTTGATAAAGAGCCATTGTTGTTATATGTGGCTGCCAATGCCCGGGTTGTCAGTGTGGCTATCGTGGTGGAATGGAAGGAGGCGGGCAAGGAATATCCGGTTCAAAGGCCGGTTTAATACATCAACGAGGTGCTTATTGAGTCCAAGCAGAGGTATCCGCACTCGCAGAAACTTGTATATGGGGTGTTCATGGCCAGTCGGAAGCTTAAGCAATATTTTTTGGGTCATCCCATCACCGTGGTTAGTTCTGCTCCTTTAGGGGATATTATTCAGAACAGAGAAGCCACAGGTCGGATAGCCAAGTGGGCAGTTGAACTTGGGCCTCATGGTTTGAAATATATGCCTCGCACGGCCATCAAGTCTCAAGCACTGGTGGATTTCATCAATGACTGGACAGGGCTGCAGATGCCTGAGGAAAAGCCAGATAACACATATTGGACTATTCACTTTGATGGGTCCAGGCAATTGGAGGGCTCGGGGGCTAGAGTTGTGCTCGCTTCCCCTCGAGGTGATAAATTTTGTTATGTTCTCCGTTTGATGTTCCCTTGCACTAACAATGCAGCTGAATATGAGGCCTTGCTCCATGGTCTTCGGATGGCTAAGGAGATGAACTTAAGCTGGGTAAGGTGCTTTGGTGACTCTGATTTGGTGGCTCAACAAGTCTCTGGTACTTGGGATTCTAAGGATCCCCCCATGGCGGCCTATCGACGAGAGGTGGACATTATTGCTGGTCACTTCAAGGGTTATCAAGTGGAACATGTTGATCGGAGGAAAAATGAAGCGGCTGATGCCTTAAGCCGGTTGGGTTCTCAGCGTAAACCGGTGCCGCCTAATGTCTTTCTTGACATCTTGCATAACCCGTCGGTCAAATTACCTACAGAGGAGGATTTGGCTATTCCTAACCCGGAAGCTCAGTTGGTGGCGGCTCTTCATGTAATTCCTGATTGGACAGTTCCATATTTGGCTTATATGACCCGGGGCGAGTTACCTGAGGATGGAATTTTGGCCAGGCAAATAACCCGGTGGTCCAAGTCAATGAATTTTGTCAATGGGGAGCTACATCATCGCAGTGTCACAGGGGCATTTCAACGTTGTGTTTCACCTGAAGAAGGTTGTGAAATTCTGCGTGAGATTCATGAAGGATATTGTGGCCATCATGCTGGCTCTATGTCTCTTGTGGCCAAGGCTTTTCGTCATGGATTTTTTTGGCTGACGGCTCATGCTGATGCTGAGGATCTGGTCAGTAAGTGTGACGGATGTCAGAAATTTTCACGGCGAGCCCATGTGCCGGCTCAAGAATTGAGGATGATTCCAATTACTTGGCCGTTTGCAGTTTGGGGGCTTGATATGGTTGGACCTTTTAAAAGGTCCAAGGATAAGATGACCCACCTTTTGGTGGCGGTTGATAAGTTCACTAAGTGGGTAGAGGCAGAGCCGGTCAGTAAGTGTGATGCAGCAACGGCGGTTCAATTCATCAAGAAGGTGATCTTCCGTTTTGGCTTTCCACACAGCATTATAACAGACAATGGCACTAATCTCTCCAAGGGTGCTATGAAAGAATTTTTTCAACGTGATCATATCCGGCTTGATGTATCTTCCCTGGCTCACCCCCAATTTAATGGTCAAGATGAGAGAGCCAATCAAGAGATCCTGAGAGGCATCAAGCCTCGGCTTATGGTTCCCTTACAGAGGACGCCGGGTTGTTGGGTGGAGGAGTTACCTTCCATGTTATGGAGCATTAACACCACCCCCAACAGATCTACGGTTTAGACACCTTTCTTCATGGTTTACGGAGCAGAGGCGGTTCTCCCTAGTGACATCCGTCATGACTCACCTCGTGTGGCGGCTTATGTTGAAGCTGACAATGAAAAAGCACGCCAGGAAGCACTTGTCATGTTAGATGAGGAGCGTGACATCGCGGCGGCTCGTTCGGTGATTTACCAGCAAGATCTGCGCCGTTACCACAGCCGCCGGGTTAAAACCAGAACTTTCCAAGAAGGTGATCTGGTGCTCCGGCTTATCCAGGATCAGACTGATATGCACAAATTATCCCCACATTGGGAAGGACCCTTTGTGGTCAGCAAGAATCTGAACAACGGGTCATACTACCTTATCGATGTTCGAGACCACAACGACTCACGCACGTCGGAGGAAGAGACCCGTCAGCCGTGGAATATTGCTCATCTTCGGCCTTACTACACTTGAGCCACTGGCTCTTCTGATGTACATATTTTTGACAATGTATATATTATGATCAATATAATAAACTGGCATCCCTGCTAAAGTAGGGCCTCTGTCGTTTTTTCTTTTTAAATAATGAGTCTTTGGTTACTTGGGGGCTTCCGGCTTATGGGCGAAGCTATGATTACCCTTTGAACCGGCTTAAAAGCCAATTGAAAAAAAAACTTGGGGCTTGCTACCTAGGTTAAAGGGACCAAAGAGAGTCTGTTGCAAAAGCACAACTCAAACATAGGTGCCCCTTGAGCACAGCTCAAAAATATTGCTTGGGGGCTCTTTGTTCTAAAGAACAAGAGTTTTTATGACCCTTGTAATAGGCTTAAAAGCCAGGCTTGGAAGCCAGGTGTATTCACCTAAAACCCCGGGTTATCCTGCCTTTTTAAGTCTGCCACTCCGCCCAGGTAATCCTGGAACGACCCGCCGTACTTTTGACGAGTCAATCTTATACAGACCCTGAACTTGTCAAAGTTAAAACGACGATTGGTTGTGTGAGGTCCGGCTTATAAGGTTTGTATAAAGGTTTAACTAGTGGCTGTGCGGCCCGTGAAAGCACTTGTGTTTTAGGCCTGGCCGCCTATGAAAGCCTTGATTTTTTGTTGTTTGATTTGAACATTTTTTGAGGTTTTTTCTCCTGTGACATAATAATACATGGTTAAAAAGCCGATGAGGCTATGATGCCTTATGATTTATACAAAAAACTACTCGGTGTTTATTAACCCGGCCTGGCTTTCGACTATAAGTCGCCAGTATGAGATAAGATAATATCCAGTGTTTATTAACCCGGCCTGGCTTTCGACTATAAGTCGCCCGTATGAGATAAGATAATATCCGGTGTTTATTAACCTGGCATGGCTTTGTTCATAACCGGCAATAAATGATAAGTATCAGTGCTCAAATTTTGGGTTATCACCTTTACTACACTGGCTTGGTAAACCAACAGTGTGATCAAATATCACAGGTATGATATATTTTAAATTATCTATGGTTATCACTAAGTCCAGCCTTGGTTATAAACTATGTTAGTTTCCCATGGCTTTATATTGGGCATTATAACCCGTCCAGCGGTAAACTGCCAGGACACTTTTAATCTGTTGAATGCAGGAATAGATTCAAATTGCTCATATCATAAGCATACATGGCATATCATAACATGGCGGATCAGTAATGTCATGCAAAGCAAATATGCGCGATGGCATAGCAGATCAAGAGTTAAGCTAGCCTATTACAAGGCGTTTTGATGCCCAAAAGAATAATTGTTTTAAAATGTCTTGCAGAAAGCAGATATTCAGCCAGCGTCCGGTTTATGAATCTTGGCCTGGTTGACTTGAAGGTTGAGGATCATCCAGCGCCGGTTCATCTTCTTCCTCTCTATCCAGTGGCTGGAAGTCAATGGTTGTCCAATCGATCCCAGTTAAGGCTTTGAATACAGCTTCATCACTTATAAGTGTGGAGGCGTCAACATCAGGGGCATAGGTATGCTTACGGATTGGAGGAATAAGATTTGGAGCATCATAAGTTGGTGCTTCAACTCTCTTGTTGTTGGCATCATAAATCGACTGATAATGTGAAAAATCGGTCTCTTCAGCCAATTTACTACCCAATGGGCGCATTTCCCTCGTCAGGGCTCCGAGGTCATCAGTATTAAAGTCTGACCCGTCCTCCTTTATGCTCGGGTAGCCGTTCGCCAAATCGGCCCGATCAAGATCAGATATCCAGGCTTTGGCCCGAGTTAGTGCAGTAAGAGCACCCGCCCTGGCAGCTGATTTCTTTAGTTCTTCAAATCGTGCAGGCATCATTGCCAGCCTTTCCAACGTCTCCTTGATCAAGGTTGGGGGCAGTTTGTTATGGGAAGTTGTGCAGATAACCAGTTGTATGCCGGTATATAACTGCTCTATAAGTGTATAGGCGGCTTTCAGTTTTTGCCGCATATCTGAGCCAAGATGAGCAACGCGAGTTCCTGCATCATCCAAAACATCTGTAAATCGGTAGGTTATTAGATAATACATGTTTAAAGCTTATGAAGAAGCTATTTACCAAAAACGGCAGCAGTCATGACATTTATTTGGTGTTTCAAGCCAGTCAACTCCTCCGCTACCGGATTAAGGGCCGCTTCAGCATCCTCAGCCCTCTTCAGCAGAGTTGACTTTTCTGTATCCCAACCTGCCTGCTTGTTCTTGAAGCTTTCCTTCAGTTTTTCCATTGCTATTAAGGCACTGGTCAGTTCATCCTTGGCCTTGGAAGTCTTTGTTTGTTGAGATTTGATATTTTCTTGAAGGTCGGCGATTTGGGATTCCTTCTTGATAAGTTCAGCCTGCAAGAGACAAGCAATTTATGAGAGGGCAGTGCATATTCAAAGTCCCAAGCACATAACAACTAATATACTTGGCACTTGGGGGCTAATGTCTATTGCTTTGAATCACATTTTTTACAAGTCCCAAGCCTAATACAAGTATTATTCTTGGCACTTGGGGGCTAATGCATATTTTCTCCAGTCAAAACTATGGATTTTTCTTCCACTGTCAACTCGGTGGTAAACCGATTTAAGAAGGTTCCAAGCAGGAATTTTGAGTCTTACAGCATAATTAGTCTCAACTTAACATATCTGAAGTCGACCGTTGGGAGCTACATAGGCAAAATTGAAGAGTTACTATTCTAAAGTCCCAGTTCATATTGAAAGTATAAACCGGTCCTTGGGGGCTACTGGAGTTGATCTATATGGTTATTGGAAGTTTACAGCACATTCTATTCTTTCATGGCCAATAAACTTGGCAGCTAAGGGAAGTATATCATACAGAGTTAACATCATTTACCTCATATCGCTCCTTCATCAGATTTAGCAAACCGGCTTCATAGTCACGGTTTGTATACAAACGGTTTAAAAACCCGGAATGAATATCTTGGGCACTGAGGTGGGCGTAGCTTTCCATGTCTACCTTCCACTTGCATTTATCAACAGCAGAGATTTCTTCTTTGGCACTGTGTTTTGACAGAGCAGTGGGGTTGGCTAGGGTTGTGTAAGCAATGCCAGTAACCACAACGTCATCAATTTTGTCATCAGCAGCTTTAGTTGGGCTTGGCGGTTTATCAGCATGAATCATCGGATCAACTTCCATATGTTGAACTAAGATTTCATGATCTTGCGGTGGCGGATCATCAAGATAGCTTCAGTATTTGGATTAGACTATTCTGGGGTCTTTTCCGGATCAGTTGGAATGATGTCATCAGCCGGCTTATTCAGTTTGGCCCTTTTACTGGCTCTGGCTTGGGCCCTGAAAATAATAAGTGTAGATCAGGTCAGTATAAAGATCAAGTATAAGATATGAAGGGTCAATTAAATATGCTCACCCAGGAACGGTTTTGAGGGTTGGAATTTGCGTTCCTATTGACTCGCCAGAGGAAGAATGGGAGGTTCCCTGATAATTTGAATCAGACGGATTAAGAGGTTGTCGGAAATAACCCGCCTTGGGATAACATGTGTCAGAAGTATAAGAGACCTCTGGGCGGCGTTTACGAACCGGCGTGTTCAGTAAACCGGAAGAAGTTACCACATGGCCGCTATGTCGGGTTGTGCGGCGAGCTTCGTGTTGCTGTTTCTTCAAAAGAAAGTTTGGATCCAAGTGAGCTAGAGGGTGAGAAAATCTTACTTTCTAGTTTGCTTGTCGGGTTTTCTGTGTGGGCAGAGGTTCTGAGCCAGATGAGAGAATAATTACCTCTGCGTAACTTGCACGGCTAGCTTGTGCGTCGTCCTGATAACAATTATTGTCAATGAGGTGTATGAAAAAGGAGCCAAGTGAATCAAGTTCTACCTATGACTTCGGGTTATCATTGTCATCATCAATGTTTAACTCGGCAGACTCGATGGTTTTCCTCTTGGCGGGCTTCTTGTTGGCCTTGGTCTTGGGACGAGTTGTTTTGGCCGGTTTATCCTGCGGTTTCCTCTTCGAGAATGGATCATCACCCTATTAAAGATTGAAAAGATCATAAGTTAGTATTAAGAATATGGATTAAAGCATGAGTTGGGCAATTCTTACAGCTGGCGGTTTATTTGAAGCGCAGAAAGGACTAAGCCCTGTTTTGCTACAGTCGGCCACTGGTTCATTCAACATTTTCTTGACAGATTCAGTAATTTCAGCATCAGTCAGCTGAATATCAGTGTGGTGTTGAGGGTCTTTCACGTCCCCTGTGTATTCACACATTAAACCGGGGCAACAGCTTAAGGGCAAAATACTCCAAGACACCCAGCAACGGACAAAATCAACGCCTGTTAAACCGTTTGCCACAAAGGCTCTGAGCTTTGAAAGCTATGGTGCATAATTGGCCCGTTCCTTGGCACTGAGTCTTTGGGGGAGTGGATGTGTACTGGTAAGCCGGTGAGCACGGTAACCCGGCAGAGGATTCTCGCCAGCTGGAGATGTATCTTGGCAGTAGAACCAAGTTTGATTCCAATCTTTGGGGTGGCTATGATGGTTGGCGTGAGGGAAGCTGGCACCTTTTCTCTTTTGAATTGAAACCCCACCAAGTTCAGTATTGGGGCCATCTACAAATTCTGTACGGCGGTTTAAATAGAAGAAGTCTCTGAACAGTTCGACTGTGGACTCCTCTTGCAGGTAAGCTTCACACAACACTTGAAAATTGCAAATATTGGATACAGAGTTAGGTCCCATATCTTGAGGGTGAAGTTGGAGGAAATGAAGCACATCACGGAATAATCTTGATCCGGGAGGGCTGAATCCTCGACTCAGATGGTCAACAAAAACGATTACTTCCCCATCCTTGGGTTCAGGGGGATTTTCTGGACCGGGGGCTCTCCAGTGGATGTCCTCCTTTTTGGCTAAAGCGCCAGTAGCAACACACCCGTTCAGCTCTTCTTCTGTAACCTGGGATTGAACCCAGTGGCAGGAATAAAAGGACTTGGCCATTTATTGATAACCTGAAAGAAGGTTTGTGCCGGTTTAAGATTCATGGTTAATCCGCTAAAGGTTAAAAGGTAGAAAGTGTTGAAGCATGCATAAGTGTTAAACCGGAGATTGACGTTATCAAGTTGCAAGAGATGGGAAATTGGCGGTTTAAGAGGGGACTAATGGTACCTAGAGGGTTATTGTTCTCTAAGTTAAACCGCCTACACAGATATTGAAAGTCTAGATCCGAAGTTGGAAAATGACTAAGTGATGAAAAACAGGTTTCACAGATTGATATCACAATTTTGGATCTACCGCGTGTCAGAAAATGAAAATATATTCAGACCTAAATATTGGTACTTGAACAGGTTATAAAGGTCCAGATTGGATTTTCTACCTAAAAAGAGATGCTTTGATGAGGAAAGAGGGACTATGGCTATTGCCGCACAGGAAAAATATCAAGTTTGAATCAAAATTTCATGCTACAGCGAAGAACAAGTGAAGAACAGTGTTGAACCTCCATGAGCTCGCACGAACCCTAATGAGATCTACGGGGGGAAGGAAGAAGAACTTACCGAGGCTACTGGAGTGGTAGAGGCACGCGAATGACATGTGGACTAATCTGGTTTATGCAGCGGCCGATGGTGATGCAGAGGAGAGGATCGATGGCGGCGACTAGGCTCGAGAGCAATACGTCGCGAGGAAGACGATGAAGATGAAGAGGCTGAGGGGGGGAAGTGAAAAGGACCCCTGGCTCTATTTATAAGGCAAATGGATAAGTAGCAGCCGCGGGTATCGAGGAGCTCCAAATTGGATATGTGACAGGGCTGACGCCTCAATTTTTGGAGGTTCATTAAAAAAGAGATGCATATATGATTTTGGATTTGTATAAAATTAATGACAGGTGACGTCATGACGGGTTATCATGATCTCGGAAGATGACGTCACGGCGAGTTACAAGTTTTCGCGAAGGTAACGAAGAAGGAATTTTCCTAAGTGTTGAAGATTGACATGAACAAGTTCAAATCAACCTGGGGCCTAATGTTGGGGATATAACTATTGAGTATAAACCACCCAGGAGGGGCCGGGTTATGCTCATGGTGATTTACCAGTACTGAAGCCCATGAAGACATAGAAGATGGTGACTTATGAAGGAGACTTAATAAGAAGGCCCAAAGCCCAAAGGCGGGTTAGGGCCTATAGATGTAAACCGCCATAGATGTATGACTTGTATTGTAAGATAGGAAAGAGTAGATACCAAGCCGGACACGTTTATGAGCCGGTCGGGATTCTGTGAACCGCGGGGCGTCAACCTGTGTATATAAAGGGACGACCCGGCGGCGGTTTAGGGATAAGAAACAACAGATCGAGAGCCAGGTTAAGCGTATTCGCTCCCTGGTCATCGAAACCCTAGCAATACCACCTCAAACTGGATTAGGCCTTTACCTTCACCACAAGGGGCCAAACCAGTATAACTCCCTGTGTCTTTTGACCCGATTAACCCCTTTAAGTTAACCTCGTTGCGATGGCTCCACGACTAAGTCCTCACACTAGGACATCTTCCGTGACAAACTCACGACACTTAGTAAGCTCCAAAATGACCTATTTACCTAGCTTAGCTCTAAAATGACCTACACTTAGCATTTTTACCTAGCTTAGCAATAAAATGGCATTTTACCTACCTTGGTTAGAAGAAGAAGATAAAAAAGAGGAGAGGAGAAAAAGAAAGAGAATAAAAATTCTTCTTCTTCTTCTTCTTCTTCTTCCTTCTTCCTTTTCTTCCTCTTCTTCTACTTCTTCTTTTTCTAGCTAGTCTTCTTCTTCTTCTAACTTGCTTCTTTCCCAATTTGCAGATTTGCTTTAGATGGGGAAGCTTGCATTGATGGAGTTTACTCTTCTCTTTATGCTTCCTTCTTGTTTTGATTTTGTAGGATGAACAATGTCAAACTTGCTACCTATATATGTATGGATGAAACCATTGTATGCTTGTTGTTGGATATGTTGGCTATGTATATGTGTTGGATGAAACCATTTGCTATGTATATGTGTTGGATGATCATATCCATATGGCAGGGATATGATTTGATATGTATATGTGTTGGTATGCTTGTCTAAAGTATTTTCATATGTGTATATATATATGTGTGAAATTCTGTCAAATTGAATGAATTCAAGAAAAAATAGGGGCTATATAGACTCTTTGCTGTCTGCTGGCGGATGGCAGAGAGCTTTGCCATCAGCTAGCAGACGACAAACATGCCACGTGCTAGCTACCTGTGCATCCTGGGGCAGTAGGCTGGCTATTTGGATGCTTTGCCGTCTGCCAGGGGACGGCAAAGAACGTTGAATATTTGTCGTCAGCCAGCTGACGGCAAAGCTACCAAATAGGCTAGCCCCCAGGTGCTGCCACGTGGCACCCTATGCCTTCCGTTGGCGGACGGCAAAGACCTTTGCTACTTTGCCGTCCACTGGCAGACGGCAAAGCACGCCGTTAACCCCTTAACGGACCTAAGCTGACACGTGTGCCATCCAGGCTCTTTGCCGTCAGCTGGCGGACAGCAAAGACCTTTGCATCTTTGCCGCCAGCCAGCAGACAACAAAGAAGCCTTTGTCGTAGCCTGTTCAGCCGGATGTGTTGCCGTCTGCAGGCTGACGGCAAAGGTCTTTGTCGTCCGCCATGCGTGCCTTTGCCGTCAGCCATGGCTGACGGCAAAGTTCCTGATTTCTGTAGTGAATGGCGCAACATGTATGTTTTAAACCTATTTCTTTAACTGGATTGCTGTTCTAACTTCTTGCTCTATGTTGATTTCAGTTCCAATTGTATAAATAGTTATGTTCTCATGTGATGCACAATACAAGTGTTGCCAGTGCTGTGTAGTTTCTCACACTTATATTCTGTCTATGCTGTTGTGTCTTAAAAATATATGATTTGAACTCTGTCTCTATCTTGATTTGGCAACATAAACTAGAATGATATGGACAATACACTGAACATAGTACATAGATATATGTTTGTTTCATTCTGTTATCCTGTTCACCTTACTACTGAACCGGTTTACTAAAATGAGTTTCATATACTACATTGATGTGGTGCATCCTATGGTCATCCCCATGGACCTATCACCATCTCACCAAGTGCCAAGAGGACCTATAACACGAGCATAAGCTAGAGCTCTTGAGACCGAGGTGACTTCTTTCCTTAGTGATATCACATATGATCCACTCGATACATGGCTACTACCTAAGTCCGGAATGTTGTGCATGATTAGGTACCAAGAGGACAGTAACGCCCAATATGCGACAATACTCCACACATGTCGAGGCACGCCTCAGGGCATAAGCGCATATTGGTATGGTCGTAAGAGTGGTTGTATCTTTGCGCATCTCATGTACTGAATAGATAGAATACGAGCTTTGGCTTACAATCGCCACAAGGACACATAAATATCATCAAGTAATACAATCATTCAAGATGAACACAGAGTCCGGCAACGGGACGAAATCAAACAAATAAAAGACAACCACCCAAGCTAAGTCCCAATCGACCCTACTGGGCACCACAACTGATCATCCAGAAAGGAAAGATAGTAACGGCCATGGTCTTTGTCGAACTCCCACTTGAGCTCAGTGGCATCACCTGCATCAGACTCATCGGTACATGCAACTGTGTTTGTAGTATTCTATGAGCCACGGGGACTCAGCAATCATATCACCCACGGTATCAAGACTATCAAGCCTTAAATAGGTAAGGCATGGTTAAGTGGTGGAGTTGTAGCAAGCACTAAGCGTTTGTATGGTGGCTAACTTACGAATACAAGAATAAGATGAGAAGCTACGCAAACGGTCACAATCTAGTAATGATCAAGAAGTGATCCTGAACTACTTATGTTCAAGCATAACCCCACCGTGTTCTCTTCCCGAACCTCGTCGAAAAGAGACCATCACGGTTACGCACGCGGTTGGTGTGTTTTAATGAGATTAGTTTCAAGTCCACTACAACCGGATATTAAAAACTCCCATCTGCCACATAACCACGGGAAAGGCTCTCGAAAGTTTAAACCTTGCAGGGGTGTCCCAACTTAGCCCATGATAAGCTCATGATCCGCGGAGACAATCCTCCATCTCGGGACCCTCCGATCAGACTCGGAATCCTGGTGCACAAGACATTTTGACAATGGTAAAACAAAACCAGCAAGACCTCCCGACGCGCCGACCCCCTGATAGTAGCCGCGCGTATCTCGTCTCAGGCCACGATCGGATGGGACAAGCTACAAGTAGAACCGATCCTCGAGTTTCCCCGTGGTGGCCCCGCAGGCTGCCTGGTTTGGACCAACACTCATGAGGAGCACTGGCCCGGGTTGTTGATTAAAGTCCTCGGGTTAATTACTCCCTATGCAAATTTAATTGTTATTAGGAAAATGGTAAAACCAAAGTTGGGCCTTGCTGGAAGAGTTTTATTCAAAGCGAACTGTCAAGGGGGGCCCATAAACCCCCACCATGTTAGCGACGCAAAATTCAAGGAACATAACACGGTATGACGGAAACTAAGGCGCCAAGAGTGGAACAAAACACCAAGCAAAAGGCCAAGCCTTCCACCCTTTACCAAGTATATAGATGCATTAACTAAAATAAGAGATATTGTGATATCCCAACATATCCATGTTCCAACATGGAACAGCCTGCACTGCACCTGCAACTAGCAACGCTATAAGAGGGGCTGAGAGAAAGCGGTAACATAGCCAAACAACGGTTTGCTAGGAAGGCGCGTTAGAGGCTTTTCATGGCAATATGGGAGGCTATATGAACAAGTGGTAGGTAGCGCGACATAGCGATAGAACGAACAACTAGCAAGCAAAGATAGAAGTGATATCGGGGGTAATGATCATCTTGCCTGCAATGTTTTCGGTGGTATCGAATCCTTGCCCCTCGTGAACGTACTCGGCAAGGTCCTCGGACACGAACTCGTCTCCCGGCTCTACCCAAGGCAAGAACACAACCATCGGAACAACAATCAATCACGACACAATGCGCAAGCAACAAGATGCAAGACATGTTATGAAATGCAAGATATGATGTGCATATGCGGATGAGGTGTTTCGGAAGGGGTGCATTCGGGACGGAAGGAGAAACAATGAACATGGCACCATCTTGGTAACACAAGCATGCCACTGGATTGATCGGAAGATTTCGGTTGAAATCTATATAAAGATCACCCGAAACGGATGCATGGTTTGAAAATGACAAGCAAAACCATATACAATGCAAGCTGTTTAAAACAGCAACATGACAACTTGGATGCAAAGTTTAAATATGCTACGGCACAACAACATGAAAATGAATGGCATGGCATTGAAGTAAGGGTCAAGCACTACAAAACATGATTACTGAGCTACTGCTGAAACTCAGTAGAACATGTTTAAAATAGCATGGCAAAAATAAAAAAGCTATCAGTTTTACAGACTTGGCAGAATATACTGGACATGGCAGAAACGGCATCAGGTTGCAAAGTTTAGAGCTAGTAAACTACATGTCATAGGTGCCTATCATGGCAAACTTGCGCATGGCATGCTAGTACTAAATGCACTTAATAAAACACCCTTAGTGAACTTGCTCCAAAGATCAAAAGAAATGATGATAGCATCAATGCAAACATGGCAAGTGATATGAACTCACCCAGACGGTAGAATTTCATGGCATAGCAGAAATAGGTTCATGATAGCATGTTTACAAGCTTGTTTAACTCTACACAAGGCATATCATGGTTGCAATTAATTCTAGCAGCTAGTAGGAATGATGAAGAGCATGTTCATGTGCAAAACTAACACATAGCATCTTTGCATAATTATCCACATAAATGACAAAACAACAATGTGATGTAAAATGATGTGTGCAAACTTGCTCAAATGATTAAACTAATGCCACCACTGGATTGGTGGGATTTCTATAATGCAAAATGATATATAATATGTATATGTTCCGATATGAAAATGCCCACAAATGCATTAAGTCAAAACCTGCCTAATATGGAAGTTGACAGAAAAGGCATTTTCCTCAAAGGGAAATGTCCAGAAATGGATTTGCCTTAAGTGGAAGATTCAATTTAGCAGAAATGGAATATTCGCTGGAATAAAAAGGAGGGGGGCTGAGAGTTTGACTGGTGGGGTCTTCCTGTCAGTGACTCAAATAACCCAATAAGGGGGGTTTCCTTGCGCCTGGGGGGAATCGAACCCAGGATCTCTTGGGTCAAGGCACATCACGGCTACCAGTCGGGCTACGCAAGGCTTATTGCAGATACGAGGGCTCAGTCCCTTTTGAACAAGCTCCAAGGCGGACTGGGGTTTCTTCACCTCTGCGACAGAGAAGAAGCAGACGGCCCCAGCGAGCATCAAGGGCACTGCGGGGCTCAGAGGCAGTAGCGGGCATGCGGGACTTGGAGGTGATGCAGGTGCAGCTACAAGAGGATGCAGTGGCGCTCGAGCTCGGGCATTTGCTCGGCTCGGGGCCATGGCGAGACGCGGCGAGCAGGAAAGCAGGACACGGCGACGCAAAGCAGGCAGGGCCCTCGTGTGTGAGCATGCGTGCGGGCGAGACACGTGCGCAGCGAGACACACAATAGATCCCGAAGCGGGGAATGCACGGGCATGCTACAGCAGGTACAACAGCTACACAACAACAACAACAACAACAACAACAACAACAACAACAACAACAACAACAACAACAACAACAACAACAACAACAACAACAACAACAACAACAACAACAACAACAACAACAACAACAACAACAACAACAACAACAACAACAACAACAACAACAACAACAACAATGCAGACTTTGCTGGAGCACCGAGAACACGAAGAAGGCACGACCCTAGCAACTCCTACGGGGATTGTTTGGTGTCAAGAAAATTGTAGGTAGTGAGTTGGGTATACCTAGTATACCTATGACAAGAAGATAAGGCCGGGACGCAGTAGATCGACGGTGGGGGGACGAAGAACTCCGGTGGACTTGCTGTCCATGAAGAAGAGGAAGAAGATGGGTCGAGGAGGTCGATCCAGGGGCCGTGGCGTCACGTGCGTCGTGGTAGGAGACGTAGAGGAACTTGGCGGACCCTCCCACGGCGGCAGGAGAGGTTGGACGCGGTCGGAGAGGCTACCCCGAGCTTGAGCTCGAGGTCGGCCGGGGTATGGCGACAGGGCGACGGCGAGCGTGTGTGCCCCTTACCTAGGCGGCAGCGAGGCAGGTGGAGCAGGGGGATAGGTCAAGGAGGAACCCTAGGGCGCGGGGGACATGTTTTATAGGGCTAGGGAAGCTTCTCCGGCCGTCAAATCGACCGGACGTCGATGTGGCGCGTCTGGATGAGCTGCCGTATAGGGGAGATGACGCTCCTATCGCTAGCGGGCTGGATGGGCTGCTGCTGCGTGAGTTGGGCTACATGTGCTGGTGCGCTGGGAGGCCGGCCCAGGTAGGCTGCGGGTGCTGCTGCTACATCCCTTTTTCTTTTCTGTTATTTCTTCACACAGAAAAACACCAATAGAAAAAGGTCAGGGGCATAGGAGATGAATTTGGTAAATATAAAAATATTACCATGATCCTGAAATATTGCAGTATTTGAAATAATTGCCTTGGACATTTTTCGAGGTAGAAAAATAAAACAAGTTTGAATATAATTCAAACTTGGAGCATTTTTGAACCCAACCAAAACAACTTCAAAAGAGTTGAAATTTGACAGGGAGGTTAATGATGAGGTGGATGATTTGCGAGGCAAAAATGAACATTAATGGAGTGAGGATACATGATCTTGATAAATGAAAGAAAGGATGGATAGACGGTGGTGGTGATGCTTGGATCCACGTAGAGCATGCATGAATACAATGGAAATGCAAGTTGACATAAGCACACCACAACATTGATATGAACATGATGTAAACATATGATGGCAAAAAGGAATATGACAATAATTGCAAGGCAATGAATTAAATAAAACAAAGCAAAACCCAAAATGTAACCAACAAGGAGGAAACCACTTGGAATAGGTCATGGCAGGGTTGGATACATTGCCAAAATATGGAAGTTTTACATATGGGGTGTTACAAGGACCCTCCCAGAGATGCACGTGAAGACGGACAAGTCCCCAAGTTCACGGACGAAGAGAACCAACGGAAGGAGTCAAGAACAGCTCCCAGGACCCGGACATCCGGCCATGACCCCGGACATCTGGCGCCTGGACATATCGCCTGCAGCAACGGACCAGCAGCCAAGTCTACAGGGCCCGGACATCCGGCGGCCAGCCCGGACATCAGGCCCCGGACCGGAAATCTAGCCTCCAGCCCGGAAATTCGGACACCCCCTATCCAGAGAGCACCGAGGCCGGCCCCGCCAGCCTGGACATCCGCCCCCCCCCAGCCCGGACATCCGGCCCCTCGGGAAAGCCCGGACATCCGGCCCCTCAGGAAAGCCCGGACATCCGGCCCCGTTTGTCTGCGCACAGTAAAGGGCCGAGGCCCATGTACCCCTTTGCCTACCAAGACTATGTATACTCCGCCTCCTCCTCCCTCTTTCTAGGGTTAGCAAAGTAGTAGCTCATTGAGAAGCTTTGCTCTGCACTTGATCCCCTTCTCCTTAGGAGTTCACGGGCTCTACGGAGAAGATCCCCCCGAGTGGATTCAAGACCCCTAACGGGAAGACCCTCAAGAGCACCTCAGAGAAAAATGTGCTACTTGTATCGTCCCTTGTTGATCGTGGATCTTGTATCTCTTTGTGTTTCGAGGACCTAGCATATGTGTGACCGAATCTTGTTGGTTTGAGTGATTCTCTCGTGTTTTCCCCTCGTGTTCTTCGTGTTCATCGCTGGATCCGCTCCTTTCATGAAAGATCGGGCATCTAGGGTTCTACCCTACATCATCTTGGTATCATGAGCCACGTTGATCATGATTTCGGAGCCTCCCCCCTTTGTTTTCTCGCCTTGTTTTGTTGATTTTGTCCCAAATTCGAAAATTCCCCACAAAAATAGCCCCCCAATTTTTTTGTGATTTGTTGGTGTGATGAAGTTTTGTTGGATTTGATCCGCGGATTTCGTGTGTAGCTGGTAGATCTAGCTTCTCCTAACTTTTCTCCCAATTCCATCCACAAAATCTCTCGAATTTTCCCAGGAATTTAGATTTTCCCACGAGTACATCAAGTTCATCCACGGATCCTAAGCCCGGACATCCGGCCCGACCCCCGAACATCCAGCCATCAAGCCCGGACATCCGGCCCCTGACAGCATCATCTCCATCCATCGCCTCGTTTCCTGCCTAACTTTCGCCAAATTTTGCTCCGGTGCCCACGTACACTCCCGCATACCTCCATCACTTCCGCATACCACCACCGCTTTCCGCAAACACCACCATCACTTATCCGCTATCACCTCCGACAATTTTGCCACGTTTTTCTTTGAGAATTTGAGTTTCGGTTTCCGTTTCCTAACGTGTTTCGGCTACTTAGGGACAGTTCGACATCAACATCACCGCCGCTCATCTTTACCACGGACTCGTCATCGACAACAACCGCTCAACAATTTTGACACCCTCAACCGTAAGCAAGGACAGTAATCTCGACAACATCTTGGTCTACTCCTTGCCATTAATAGATAACCACCATAGCCCAATTTTTCATATCTTGCTTATCGAGACTAGCCTTTGAGTATTGCGAGCAATGTGACTTGTGCACATTAGTGATCATAGCTTCCCATTGCATACTTACCATATCATCTTGGTACATATCTTGGTATCATCTTTTGTGTCACAAAGTTGTCATCGCATACACAATTGCTATCTTGGTTCGTGAAGTTTTGCATCAGAAAAAGCTCCAAAGTGAAAGAGCCAAAGAAGCTTTTAAGCAAAAGGGAAAGATAAGAAAAGAGCTTTTAAGCAAGAACCATATCATCATACTACATTAAGATTGTCATACTCGATCATCTTGGATCATATCATCGCAATACCATACATATAGCATACTTGGGATATAATTCGTTGCATTTTTGCTTACTAGGTTGTGCACAAGTTTCGTATCTGCCTATTGTGCAATTGTGCTAGCGTCTCTCTAGTGTTGTGCAACAAGAGCATTTCGTGGATTCCACATTTTGGCTCATTCCTTTGTTGCACGACCCCATTTATCTATCCGTGTGCGTGTTCCTGTGTACCATATATTGCTATTGGTCTACTTGTTGCATTTGCAAATTTGTGAATCTTTTCCAACATTATTCAAGCTCACTAACTATTGCATCAATTTTGTGCCACCATCCTAACCGAGCTCCACCATAAGCTTTTATCTCTGTAGGTGTGAGAACCGACAAGAATTGGTACCAATTGTGCTATTTCCTTGTTATACATTTGAGTGATCAGTGATCCATCTTCAACATCGGTCAAGGTACATTTGGTAAAAGTTATTATCTTTCTCCCACTCACATATTTTCTTGGAATGATGGATAGGCCAAGTTCTTCTACCAACCCACTCTTCATCGAGCAAGACGATGACATGTCTTCCTACGTCACAAAGAGCCACCTCTTTGGTGCACAACCAGCTTTGCATCAAGAACAACAAGCAATGAGCGATCGCATCGACCATCTCGCCACCGACTTACGCCTCTCTGAGCAACGTACAAGAGACTACTTCGACGACAAGCTCGACGAACAAAACAAGAGAGCAATGCAATAATGGACGAGCTTCATGCCTTGTTGGTCAACCGCTCTTCTACCTCTTCGTCCTACTCAAGACGAAGCCGCTCGAGTCACACTCCGACGACACTATCTCCGGCTCAAGTACTCCGACATCAAACACTCTTCGATGAGCCGCGCGTCAAGATCGTCAAGCAAATCGCAATCCCCTACACGACACCGATCATCAAGATAAACTTTGAGCGCAAGAGCAACGACACCGTCAAAACCAAGCTACATTCGCGCAAGCACAAGAACGTAAACGTCTACGACAACCAGAGGAAGACCGAGCGCGCCTACACCAAGAAGAAAAAGTTGCCGAGGCACAACGTCAAGAACAACAACGGCGAGAAGCTCAAGAACTTGAGGTGCAACGTGCACTCCATGACCCAAGTCGCGCCGTTGCCGCACGCAACCTCCATAGGCATGAACAAGAAGAAGCACTTCGCGATGAAGTTCAAGAGAGGATTTATCAATCACGAGTGCATCGTCAAGTTCCTCAAGCTCCTACAGAAGCTCGACAAGCTCCTCCACAAGCTCAACAAGAACCTCAAGTTCACCAAGAGTAAGAAGACAATGGAAATCCTCCACGACAAGAGCAAGTTGAGGGAGCCAACCCTCCTCGTCAAGGACGTCATCACCCTCGACCCCAACACAATGAAGAGCAACGCTACGGCAAACTAAAGTTCACCATGCCGAAGTTTTCCGGAAGCTATGATCCCGAAGAGCACCTTTCATGGGCATTGAAGGTTAACAAAATCTTCCGCTTGCACAACTATGAGGAAGAGAAGAAGATCGCTATGTCATCCCTTGAGTTCCAAGATTACGTCCTCATTTGGTGGGAACAAGTCATTGAGCGCCGAGAGGCAAGAGGTGAACCACCCATCACAACTTGTGAGCAAATGAGGGATGTCATGAGAGCACATTTCGTGCCAACCTACTACAACCGCGACCTCTTCAAGAAACCCCAACTACTCAAGCAAGGAACCAAGAGCGTTGAAGAGTACTACAAGGAAATGGAGATCGCCATGATACGCGCTAATGTCACGGAAGATGATGAGCAAACTATGGCACGTTTCTTGAATGGACTCAACCATCCTATCAAGAAGATCGCCGACTTCCAACCATACTCGAACCTCATCGAGCTAGTGCACCAAGCTACCAAAGAGGAACGTCAAGTGCAAGATGACCTCAAATATGACAAGGTCTCATCCAAGTCCTATGGCTTCTCCAACACCCAAGCTTCAACGACTCCAACACCTTCTACCTCAACGAAGCCTTCTACAAGCAACGGTGACAAGTCAAGTTACAAGAAAACTTCGACTACCTCAAGTCGTCCTCCTACTACAAGCAACTTCAATCCGAGAGCTGCATCATCATCTACTCCGACCGATGAGACCATCAAGACAAGTTCCTTCAAATGCTTCACATGCGGCGGCCGAGGCCACAAGTCCTTTGAGTGTACCAACAAGCGCGCCATGATCCTCAACAACGACGGAACATATGACTCCATGAGTGAAGAGGAAATGTAATCCCTTGAGCAAGTGTGTCACGCCCAAGATGCGACCATATCCTAAAGGAACTCGAAGGTCCCACCAAGGATAGAAGCGCATCTTGAAGACGCTTTTGCAAGGTGGATATCATTACATCAACATTACATAATAGATGGGGATACATACAAGGCATACAAATGCCGCCAGAATACATCAACACATCATACATAAGATCAACATCCGACTACGGATGAACACAAACAGAAACTCAAACGACATCCACCCTACTATCCCAGGCTGTCGACCAGGAACCTAACCCAAGATCGACGAAGAAGAAGAAGGAGAACTCCAACACAAGTAAACATCGCTCTCGCGTCATGATCATCGCATAACCTGTACCTGCAACTATTGTTGTAGTAATCTGTGAGCCACGAGGACTTAGCAATCCCATTACCATGGGTATCAAGACTAGCAAAGCTTAATGGGTAAGGAAGGGGGTAAAGTGGTGAGGTTGCAGCAGCGACTAAGCACAGTATGTTGGCTACGAAACAAGAGCGAGAAGAGGAGCTAAGCAAACGGTCGCCAACTAGTAATGATCAAGAGGTGATCCTGAACTCCTACTTACGTCAAACATAACCCAAAAACCGTGTTCTCCTCTCGAACAACCCCGAAAAGAGACAATCACGGTTACGCACGCAGTTGGTGTATTTTAGAAGAGTTTGCTTCAAGTTTACTACAACCGGATATTAACAAATTCCCATCTGCCACATAACCGCGGGCACAGGTTTCGAAAGTTCAAACCCTGCAGGGGTGTCCCAACTTAGCCCACTATAAGCTCTCACGATCAACGAAGGATATTCCTTCTCCCGGGAAGACCCGATTAGTCTCGGAATCCCGGTTACAAGACATTTCGACAATGGTAAAACAAGACCAGCAAGACCACCCGAATGTGCCGACAAATCCCGATAGGAGCTGCACATATCTCGTTCACAGGGCACACCAGATGAGCCAGACGTCGGGTTGGCATAGACCCTGGTTGCCCAGGGGGTGCCGGACATCGCTCAGTTTGGACCAGCACTCAGAGGAGCACTGGCCAGGGGGCTAAAATAAAGATGACCCTCAGGCTCCGGAAACCCAAGGGAAAAGGCTTAGGTTGTTAGGCGAATGTAAAACCAATGTTGGGCCTTGCTGGAAGAGTTTTATTCAAAGCGAACTGTCAAGGGGTTCCCATAACACCCAACCGCGTTAGGGACGCAAAATCCGGGAACATAATACCGATATGACGGAAACTAGGGCGGTAAGAGTGGAACAAAACACCAGGCTAGGGCCGAGCCTTCCACCCTTTACCAAGTATATAGATGCATTAATAATATAAGAGATATTGCGATATCCCAACATAAACATAATCCATCATGGAGCAATCTTCATCTTCACCTGCAACTAGCAACGCTATAAGAGGGGCTAAGCAAAAGCGGTAACATAGCCAAACAACGGTTTGCTAGGAAGGGTGACAAAGGTTAGAGGTTCATGGCAATTTGGGAGGCTTGAAAAGCAAGTGGTAGGTAACGCGGCATAGCGATAGCATCGAGGCAACTAGCATAGCAATGATAGTAGTGAGATCCAAGGTGACGGTCATCTTGCTTGAAATCCCGCTAGGAAGAACGAATCCATGAAGAAGATGAAGCCACGAAGATGAACGAATCCTCACGATCGCAACGACACAGGAACTAACGAGAAGGAGCACAACTGGAAAGAAGCAAACAACACGGTAAACACTCAACACATAAACAAGACATGATGCTCAACCAAGTATGATCCATGACAAGGCTACATGAAGCTACTCATAGCAAGAGATGATGCATACAAGAGCAACACATTAAAGCAAGTTTAAATGAGGCCGGAAACAACATATAACAATTCCGGTAAGTCCTCATATGCAAATTTCGAAATTAGCCCAGATCTGAATAAACTTTATGTTCAAGTTGTTAAACATCAAGTTAAGATGCACCAAGATGATCTACACGAAATTCTAGTCAAGTTACATATAAAGTTCGTTTAATTTGGAACTACGGCCTAGAAGATATGAGCAAAACAAGTTAAACATGGCATTGATGCAAAATGCATTCAAACATCAAGCAAACACATTCAAAACATGGATGCAACAAGGTAACATGAAACTACATGCAAAACTAAGCAAGTTTCATATAGAGCACACTCAAAACGGAGCAACGGATCAACACATACAAATGAAACAAGTTTAAAGGACAAACTGTCTAAAACAACAACTAGGCATCTAGCGAGCATCAAAACAACATGCTACAGCACCTCAACATGAAAACAAAATGCATGGACATGATGTACAGGTAAAGCACAACAAAACATGAAGACTGAGCTATCTCCAGAAATCAATAGAACATGCTCCAAAGGACATGGCAAGATTGCAAATAATAACAGTTTCACAGACTTGGCAGAAATCACTGGACATGGCAGAAATAACATCAGGTTGCAAAGTTTAGAGCTATTAAACAACATGCTACAGGAACATATCATAGCAAACAAAGGCATGACATGAATCTACTAATTGCATAGAACAAAAGTCCCTTTCTGATCACGAGCCAAAAAGTCACAGAAGATATGATGGCACCCATGTAAACATAGCAAGTTTCATAAACAGATTCAGACCGCAGAAAAACTGAGCATGGCATAAACGGAATTATGAAGGCATCTTTGCGAGCTCAAGTCACTCATCACAAAGCATTTCATGGCATGTGAAGGTAACTCACAGTAAGAAGACATGTTAGTGAAGCTAAGCATGGCAATAGAATAATCTTAGGGTACATGGATCACTAGCAAAACACATGGCAAAACTGAACTTAATGTTAGCAGGCTGACAGCAACATTATATAGCAATTTGAGAGCACGATTACAACACGCTACAGCAGTCTATAAATGCAACCAAAGGCATATATTGATAGAGAATCACAGGTATAAGAAAACATTCTTATAGAACATCTCCAGAATATGCATGGATTAATTGGTAGCATCAAGCAAAGATAGCTACATGATATAACAGTTTCAGCATTGACAACATTAACAGCAAGTAGCCCACTTCACAAGCTTGATGCACTCACTACAGGGCATAAACAAATACAAGTCTTACACCACTGTAAATATGGCATGGAGATGCTTCACAAACATGTAGACATCATGCTCATAGGATGCACACACAAAATGCAACAAAAATGACAAATCAGCAAGTTATATCAAGTTTCAGCAGTTAACATCATATAGCACTGTTGCAACGATGATTAGGGCATCAAGATGAACTCAAACAAGCATGCCACAATGTAATGAAATGTACAGCATTTCATGATGAACATTTTAATATGTTATGAACACAACACGGAGCAACATGCACAAAGTTATGATGGGTCAAACATGCACACATATTATGGGTTTTTCAGGGACTTGGCCAAAACTACCTCGGGGAAAACTGGACGGAGGGGTCCCGGGGACGAGCCGGTGCAGCGGGGCCGTGTTTGGTTGAGCGAACGGGTGGATCTCATCCACCCGCGGTGGATCCGGCCGGAGGAGCTCCACCGAGACTCCGGCGAGGGCGGCGGCCGGAGTTGGAGGGGCGCGGGGGCGGCGAGGTCGGAGGCGCGGGGCGAGGGCCGGTGAGCTCCGGGCGCG